>NW_026912819.1:0-22116 GCF_034315485.1 Pezoporus occidentalis | reverse complement strand
TTCTTCTGCTGTGGGAGCAGATGCCACTTTTCATTCTGTGCTGTGTTGCTGCCAGCAGAGAGCAGGCTCTGAACTAATTCCATTCAAATGCTTTTCCTGTATGAAAGGGAGCAGTGAAAGCAACGATGGATGCACCAATGTAAAGGTGATTGTGTGCTGAACAGGTCCAGCACCAGCTTTCAATCCTGACACTTCTGCTGTGGGAGCAGAGGCCAAACGTTCGTGCAGGCTCTGAACTAATTCCATTCAAATGCTTTTCCTGTATGAAAGGGAGCAGTGAAAGCAACGATGGATGCACCAATGTAAAGGTGATTGTGTGCTGAACAGGTCCAGCACCAGCTTTCCCTCCTGGCTCTTCTGCTGTGGGAGCAGAGGCCAAACGTTCGTGCTGTACTCACTGGGCTGCTGGGCAGCTGAAAGCGACCAGCTGAGAATTTGGATTCAAATGGAGTTTTAGGTATGAAACCGAGGAGAGACTGCAATGATGGTGACACCGTTGCAAAGCAGCCTGTGTGCTGAAGAGGCCCAGCACTAGCTTTCCCTGCTGGTTCTTCTGCTGTGGGAGCTCATGCCACGGTTCACTCTGCGCTGACTGTGTTGCTGCGCAGCAGAGAGCAGGCTCTGAACTGATTCCATTCAAATGCTTTTCCTGTATGAAAGTGAGCAGTGAAAGCAACGATGGATGCACCAATGTAAAGGTGATTGTGTGCTGAACAGGTCCAGCACCAGCTTTCCCTCCTGGCTCTTCTGCTGTGGGAGCAGAGGCCAAACGTTCGTGCTGTACTCACTGGGCTGCTGGGCAGCTGAAAGCGACCAGCTGAGAATTTGGATTCAAATGGACTTTTAGGTATGAAACCGAGGAGAGACTGCAATGATGGTGACACCGTTGCAAAGCAGCCTGTGTGCTGAAGAGGCCCAGCACTAGCTTTCCCTGCTGGTTCTTCTGCTGTGGGAGCAGATGCCACTGTTCATTCTGTGCTGACTGTGTTGCTGCGCAGCAGAGAGCAGGCTCTGGACAGATTCCATTCAAATGATTTTCCTGTATGAAAGGGAGCAGTGAAAGCAACGATGGATGCACCGATGTGAAAGTGACTGTGTGCTGAACAGGTCCAACACCAGCTTTCCCTCCTGGCTCTTCTGCTGTGGGAGCAGAGGCCAAACGTTCGTGCTGTACTCACTGGGCTGCTGGGCAGCTGAAAGCGACCAGCTGAGAATTTGGATTCAAATGGACTTTTAGGTATGAAACCGAGGAGAGACTGCAATGATGGTGACACCGTTGCAAAGCAGCCTGTGTGCTGAAGAGGCCCAGCACCAGCTTTCCCTGCTGGTTCTTCTGCTGTGGGAGCAGATGCCACTGTTCATTCTGTGCTGTGTTGCTGCCAGCAGAGAGCAGGCTCTGAACTGATTCCATTCAAATGATTTTCCTGTATGAAAGGGAGCAGTGAAAGCAACGATGGATGCACCAATGTAAAGGTGATTGTGTGCTGAACAGGTCCAGCACCAGCTTTCAATCCTGACACTTCTGCTGTGGGAGCAGAGGCCAAACGTTCGTGCTGTACTCACTGTGCTGCCTGCAGCTGAGAGCGACCAGCTGAGAATTTGGATTCAAATGGACTTTTAGGTATGAAACCGAGGAGAGACTGCAATGATGGTGACACCGTTGCAAAGCAGCCTGTGTGCTGAAGAGGCCCAGCACCAGCTTTCCCTGCTGGTTCTTCTGCTGTGGGAGCAGATGCCACTGTTCATTCTGTGCTCTGTTGCTGCGCAGCAGAGAGCAGGCTCTGAACTGATTCCATTCAAATGCTTTTCCTGTATGAAAGGGAGCAGTGAAAGCAACGATGGATGCACCAATGTAAAGGTGATTGTGTGCTGAACAGGTCCAGCACCAGCTTTCAATCCTGACACTTCTGCTGTGGGAGCAGAGGCCAAACGTTCGTGCTGTACTCACTGTGCTGCCTGCAGCTGAGAGCGACCAGCTGAGAATTTGGATTCAAATGGACTTTTAGGTATGAAACCGAGGAGAGACTGCAATGATGGTGACACCGTTGCAAAGCAGCCTGTGTGCTGAAGAGGCCCAGCACCAGCTTTCCCTGCTGGTTCTTCTGCTGTGGGAGCAGATGCCACTGTTCATTCTGCGCTGACTGTGTTGCTGCGCAGCAGAGAGCAGGCTCTGGACTGATTCCATTCAAATGCTTTTCCTGTATGAAAGGGAGCAGTGAAAGCAACGATGGATGCACCAATGTAAAGGTGATTGTGTGCTGAACAGGTCCAGCACCAGCTTTCCCTCCTGGCTCTTCTGCTGTGGGAGCAGAGGCCAAACGTTCGTGCTGTACTCACTGGGCTGCCTGCAGCTGAGAGACACCAGCTGAGAATTTGGATTCAAATGGAGTTTTAGGTATGAAACCGAGGAGAGACTGCAATGATGGTGACACCGTTGCAAAGCAGCCTGTGTGCTGAAGAGGCCCAGCACTAGCTTTCCCTGCTGGTTCTTCTGCTGTGGGAGCAGATGCCTCTGTTCATTCTGCGCTGACTGTGTTGCTGCGCAGCAGAGAGCAGGCTCTGGACTGATTCCATTCAAATGCTTTTCCTGTATGAAAGTGAGCAGTGAAAGCAACGATGGATGCACCAATGTAAAGGTGATTGTGTGCTGAACAGGTCCAGCACCAGCTTTCAATCCTGACACTTCTGCTGTGGAAGCAGAGGCCAAACGTTCTTGCTGTACTCACTGGGCTGCCTGCAGCTGAGAGTGACCAGCTGAGAATTTGGATTCAAATGGACTTTTAGGTATGAAACCGAGGAGAGACTGCAATGATGGTGACACCGTTGCAAAGCAGCCTGTGTGCTGAAGAGGCCCAGCATTAGCTTTCCCTGCTGGTTCTTCTGCTGTGGGAGCAGATGCCACGGTTCATTCTGCGCTGACTGTGTTGCTGCGCAGCAGAGAGCAGGCTCTGAACTGATTCCATTCAAATGCTTTTCCTGTATGAAAGTGAGCAGTGAAAGCAACGATGGATGCACCAATGTAAAGGTGATTGTGTGCTGAACAGGTCCAGCACCAGCTTTCCCTCCTGGCTCTTCTGCTGTGGGAGCAGAGGCCAAACGTTCGTGCTGTACTCACTGTGCTGCTGGGCAGCTGAAAGCGACCAGCTGAGAATTTGGATTCAAATGGACTTTTAGGTATGAAACCGAGGAGAGACTGCAATGATGGTGACACCGTTGCAAAGCAGCCTGTGTGCTGAAGAGGCCCAGCACTAGCTTTCCCTGCTGGTTCTTCTGCTGTGGGAGCAGATGCCACTGTTCTTTCTGTGCTGTGTTGCTGCCAGCAGAGAGCAGGCTCTGAACTGATTCCATTCAAATGATTTTCCTGTATGAAAGGGAGCAGTGAAAGCAACGATGGATGCACCAATGTAAAGGTGATTGTGTGCTGAACAGGTCCAGCACCAGCTTTCAATCCTGACACTTCTGCTGTGGGAGCAGAGGCCAAACGTTCGTGCTGTACTCGCTGTGCTTCCTGCAGCTGAGAGCGACCAGCTGAGAATTTGGATTCAAATGGACTTTTAGGTATGAAACCGAGGAGAGACTGCAATGATGGTGACACCGTTGCAAAGCAGCCTGTGTGCTGAAGAGGCCCAGCATTTGCTTTCCCTGCTGGTTCTTCTGCTGTGGGAGCAGATGCCACTGTTCATTCTGCGCTGACTGTGTTGCTGCGCAGCAGAGAGCAGGCTCTGAACTGATTCCATTCAAATGCTTTTCCTGTATGAAAGGGAGCAGTGAAAGCAACGATGGATGCACCAATGTAAAGGTGATTGTGTGCTGAACACGTCCAGCACAAGCTTTCAATCCTGACACTTCTGCTGTGGAAGCAGAGGCCAAACGTTCTTGCTGTACTCACTGGGCTGCCTGCAGCTGAGAGCGACCAGCTGAGAATTTGCATTCAAATGGAGTTTTAGGTATGAAACCGAGGAGAGACTGCAATGATGGTGACACCGTTGCAAAGCAGCCTGTGTGCTGAAGAGGCCCAGCACTAGCTTTCCCTGCTGGTTCTTCTGCTGTGGGAGCAGATGCCACTGTTCATTCTGCGCTGACTGTGTTGCTGCGCAGCAGAGAGCAGGCTCTGGACTGATTCCATTCAAATGCTTTTCCTGTATGAAAGTGAGCAGTGAAAGCAACGATGGATGCACCAATGTAAAGGTGATTGTGTGCTGAACAGGTCCAGCACCAGCTTTCAATCCTGACACTTCTGCTGTGGAAGCAGAGGCCAAACGTTCTTGCTGTACTCACTGGGCTGCCTGCAGCTGAGAGTGACCAGCTGAGAATTTGGATTCAAATGGAGTTTTAGGTATGAAACCGAGGAGAGACTGCAATGATGGTGACACCGTTGCAAAGCAGCCTGTGTGCTGAAGAGGCCCAGCATTAGCTTTCCCTGCTGGTTCTTCTGCTGTGGGAGCTCATGCCACGGTTCATTCTGCGCTGACTGTGTTGCTGCGCAGCAGAGAGCAGGCTCTGAACTGATTCCATTCAAATGCTTTTCCTGTATGAAAGTGAGCAGTGAAAGCAACGATGGATGCACCAATGTAAAGGTGATTGTGTGCTGAACAGGTCCAGCACCAGCTTTCCCTCCTGGCTCTTCTGCTGTGGGAGCAGAGGCCAAACGTTCGTGCTGTACTCACTCTGCTGCTGGGCAGCTGAAAGCGACCAGCTGAGAATTTGGATTCAAATGGACTTTTAGGTATGAAACCGAGGAGAGACTGCAATGATGGTGACACCGTTGCAAAGCAGCCTGTGTGCTGAAGAGGCCCAGCACTAGCTTTCCCTGCTGGTTCTTCTGCTGTGGGAGCAGATGCCACTGTTCTTTCTGTGCTGTGTTGCTGCCAGCGGAGAGCAGGCTCTGAACTGATTCCATTCAAATGATTTTCCTGTATGAAAGGGAGCAGTGAAAGCAACGATGGATGCACCAATGTAAAGGTGATTGTTTGCTGAACAGGTCCAGCACCAGCTTTCAATCCTGACACTTCTGCTGTGGGAGCAGAGGCCAAACGTTCGTGCTGTACTCGCTGTGCTTCCTGCAGCTGAGAGCGACCAGCTGAGAATTTGGATTCAAATGGACTTTTAGGTATGAAACCGAGGAGAGACTGCAATGATGGTGACACCGTTGCAAAGCAGCCTGTGTGCTGAAGAGGCCCAGCATTTGCTTTCCCTGCTGGTTCTTCTGCTGTGGGAGCAGATGCCACTGTTCATTCTGCGCTGACTGTGATGCTGCGCAGCAGAGAGCAGGCTCTGGACTGATTCTATTCAAATGCTTTTCCTGTATGAAAGTGAGCAGTGAAAGCAACGATGGATGCACCAATGTAAAGGTGATTGTGTGCTGAACAGGTCCAGCACCAGCTTTCCCTCCTGGCTCTTCTGCTGTGGGAGCAGAGGCCAAACGTTCGTGCTGTACTCGCTGGCCTGCCTGCAGCTGAGAGAGACCAGCTGAGAATTTGGATTCAAATGGACTTTTAGGTATGAAACCGAGGAGAGACTGCAATGATGGTGACACCGTTGCAAAGCAGCCTGTGTGCTGAAGAGGCCCAGCACCAGCTTTCCCTGCTGGTTCTTCTGCTGTGGGAGCAGATGCCACTGTTCATTCTGTGCTGTGTTCCTGCCAGCAGAGAGCAGGCTCTGAACTGATTCCATTCAAATGCTTTTCCTGTATGAAAGGGAGCAGTGAAAGCAACGATGGATGCTCCAATGTAAAGGTGATTGTGTACTGAATACGTCCAGCACAAGCTTTCAATCCTGGCTCTTCTGCTGTGGGAGCAGAAGCCAAACGTTCGTGCTGTACTCACTGGGCTGCTGGGCAGCTGAAAGCGACCACCTGAGAATTTGGATTCAAATGGACTTTTAGGTATGAAACCGAGGAGAGACTGCAATGATGGTGACACCGTTGCAAAGCAGCCTGTGTGCTGAAGAGGCCCAGCATTAGCTTTCCCTGCTGGTTCTTCTGCTGTGGGAGCAGATGCCACTGTTCATTCTGCGCTGACTGTGTTGCTGCGCAGCAGAGAGCAGGCTCTGGACTGATTCCATTCAAATGCTTTTCCTGTATGAAAGTGAGCAGTGAAAGCAACGATGGATGCACCAATGTAAAGGTGATTGTGTGCTGAACAGGTCCAGCACCAGCTTTCCCTCCTGGCTCTTCTGCTGTGGGAGCAGAGGCCAAACGTTCGTGCTGTACTCACTGGGCTGCTGGGCAGCTGAAAGCGACCAGCTGAGAATTTGGATTCAAATGGACTTTTAGGTATGAAACCGAGGAGAGACTGCAATGATGGTGACACCGTTGCAAAGCAGCCTGTGTGCTGAAGAGGCCCAGCATTAGCTTTCCCTGCTGGTTCTTCTGCTGTGGGAGCAGATGCCACTGTTCATTCTGCGCTGACTGTGTTGCTGCGCAGCAGAGAGCAGGCTCTGGACTGATTCCATTCAAATGCTTTTCCTGTATGAAAGTGAGCAGTGAAAGCAACGATGGATGCACCAATGTAAAGGTGATTGTGTGCTGAACAGGTCCAGCACAAGCTTTCAATCCTGACACTTCTGCTGTGGGAGCAGAGGCCAAACGTTCGTGCTGTACTCACTGTGCTGCCTGCAGCTGAGAGCGACCAGCTGAGAATTTGGATTCAAATGGACTTTTAGGTATGAAACCGAGGAGAGACTGCAATGATGGTGACACCGTTGCAAAGCAGCCTGTGTGCTGAAGAGGCCCAGCACTAGCTTTCCCTGCTGGTTCTTCTGCTGTGGGAGCAGATGCCACTGTTCATTCTGTGCTGACTGTGTTGCTGCGCAGCAGAGAGCAGACTCTGAACTGATTCCATTCAAATGCTTTTCCTGTATGAAAGGGAGCAGTGAAAGCAACGATGGATGCACCAATGTAAAGGTGATTGTGTGCTGAACAGGTCCAACACAAGCTTTCAATCCTGACACTTCTGCTGTGGGAGCAGAGGCCAAACGTTCGTGCTGTACTCACTGTGCTGCCTGCAGCTGAGAGAGACCAGCTGAGAATTTGGATTCAAATGGAGTTTTAGGTATGAAACCGAGGAGAGACTGCAATGATGGTGACACCGTTGCAAAGCAGCCTGTGTGCTGAAGAGGCCCAGCACCAGCTTTCCCTGCTGGTTCTTCTGCTGTGGGAGCAGATGCCACTGTTCTTTCTGTGCTGTGTTCCTGCCAGCAGAGAGCAGGCTCTGAACTGATTCCATTCAAATGCTTTTCCTGTATGAAAGGGAGCAGTGAAAGCAACGATGGATGCACCAATGTAAAGGTGATTGTGTGCTGAACAGGTCCAGCACCAGCTTTCAATCCTGACACTTCTGCTGTGGGAGCAGAGGCCAAACGTTCGTGCTGTACTCACTGGGCTGCTGGGCAGCTGAAAGCGACCAGCTGAGAATTTGGATTCAAATGGACTTTTAGGTATGAAACCGAGGAGAGACTGCAATGATGGTGACACCGTTGCAAAGCAGCCTGTGTGCTGAAGAGGCCCAGCACCAGCTTTCCCTGCTGGTTCTTCTGCTGTGGGAGCAGATGCCACTGTTCTTTCTGTGCTGTGTTCCTGCCAGCAGAGAGCAGGCTCTGAACTGATTCCATTCAAATGCTTTTCCTGTATGAAAGGGAGCAGTGAAAGCAACGATGGATGCACCAATGTAAAGGTGATTGTGTGCTGAACAGGTCCAGCACCAGCTTTCCCTCCTGGCTCTTCTGCTGTGGGAGCAGAGGCCAAACGTTCGTGCTGTACTCACTGGGCTGCCTGCAGCTGAGAGACGACCAGCTGAGAATTTGGATTCAAATGGAGTTTTAGGTATGAAACCGAGGAGAGACTGCAATGATGGTGACACCGTTGCAAAGCAGCCTGTGTGCTGAAGAGGCCCAGCACCAGCTTTCCCTGCTGGTTCTTCTGCTGTGAGAGCAGATGCCACTGTTCATTCTGTGCTGACTGTGTTGCTGCGCAGCAGAGAGCAGGCTCTGAACTGATTCCATTCAAATGCTTTTCCTGTATGAAAGGGAGCAGTGAAAGCAACGATGGATGCACCAATGTAAAGGTGATTGTGTGCTGAACAGGTCCAGCACAAGCTTTCAATCCTGACACTTCTGCTGTGGGAGCAGAGGCCAAACGTTCTTGCTGTACTCACTGGGCTGCCTGCAGCTGAGAGCGACCAGCTGAGAATTTGCATTCAAATGGACTTTTAGGTATGAAACCGAGGAGAGACTGCAATGATGGTGACACCGTTGCAAAGCAGCCTGTGTGCTGAAGAGGCCCAGCACTAGCTTTCCCTGCTGGTTCTTCTGCTGTGGGAGCAGATGCCACTGTTCATTCTGCGCTGACTGTGTTGCTGCGCAGCAGAGAGCAGGCTCTGGACTGATTCCATTCAAATGCTTTTCCTGTATGAAAGTGAGCAGTGAAAGCAACGATGGATGCACCAATGTAAAGGTGATTGTGTGCTGAACAGGTCCAGCACCAGCTTTCAATCCTGACACTTCTGCTGTGGGAGCAGAGGCCAAACGTTCGTGCTGTACTCACTGTGCTGCCTGCAGCTGAGAGTGACCAGCTGAGAATTTGGATTCAAATGGACTTTTAGGTATGAAACCGAGGAGAGACTGCAATGATGGTGACACCGTTGCAAAGCAGCCTGTGTGCTGAAGAGGCCCAGCACTAGCTTTCCCTGCTGGTTCTTCTGCTGTGGGAGCAGATGCCACTGTTCATTCTGTGCTGTGTTGCTGCGCAGCAGAGAGCAGGCTCTGAACTGATTCCATTCAAATGCTTTTCCTGTATGAAAGGGAGCAGTGAAAGCAACGATGGATGCACCAATGTAAAGGTGATTGTGTGCTGAACAGGTCCAGCACAAGCTTTCAATCCTGACACTTCTGCTGTGGGAGCAGAGGCCAAACGTTCGTGCTGTACTCACTGTGCTGCCTGCAGCTGAGAGAGACCAGCTGAGAATTTGGATTCAAATGGACTTTTAGGTATGAAACCGAGGAGAGACTGCAATGATGGTGACACCGTTGCAAAGCAGCCTGTGTGCTGAAGAGGCCCAGCACCAGCTTTCCCTGCTGGTTCTTCTGCTGTGGGAGCAGATGCCACTGTTCATTCTGTGCTGTGTTGCTGCCAGCAGAGAGCAGGCTCTGAACTGATTCCATTCAAATGCTTTTCCTGTATGAAAGGGAGCAGTGAAAGCAACGATGGATGCACCAATGTGAAGGTGATTGTGTGCTGAACAGGTCCAGCACCAGCTTTCCCTCCTGGCTCTTCTGCTGTGGGAGCAGAGGCCAAACGTTCGTGCTGTACTCACTGTGCTGCCTGCAGCTGAGGGCGACCAGCTGAGAATTTGGATTCAAATGGACTTTTAGGTATGAAACCGAGGAGAGACTGCAATGATGGTGACACCGTTGCAAAGCAGCCTGTGTGCTGAAGAGGCCCAGCACCAGCTTTCCCTGCTGGTTCTTCTGCTGTGGGAGCAGATGCCACTGTTCTTCCTGTGCTGACTGTGTTGCTGCCAGCAGAGAGCAGGCTCTGAACTGATTCCATTCAAATGATTTTCCTGCATGAAAGGGAGCAGTGAAAGCAACGATGGATGCACCAATGTAAAGGTGATTGTGTGCTGAACAGGTCCAGCACCAGCTTTCAATCCTGACACTTCTGCTGTGGGAGCAGAGGCCAAACGTTCGTGCTGTACTCACTGTGCTGCCTGCAGCTGAGAGCGACCAGCTGAGAATTTGGATTCAAATGGACTTTTAGGTATGAAACCGAGGAGAGACTGCAATGATGGTGACACCGTTGCAAAGCAGCCTGTGTGCTGAAGAGGCCCAGCATTAGCTTTCCCTGCTGGTTCTTCTGCTGTGGGAGCAGATGCCACTGTTCATTCTGCGCTGACTGTGTTGCTGCGCAGCAGAGAGCAGGCTCTGAACTGATTCCATTCAAATGCTTTTCCTGTATGAAAGGGAGCAGTGAAAGCAACGATGGATGCACCAATGTAAAGGTGATTGTGTGCTGAACAGGTCCAGCACCAGCTTTCCCTCCTGGCTCTTCTGCTGTGGGAGCAGAGGCCAAACGTTCGTGCTGTACTCACTGGGCTGCTGGGCAGCTGAAAGCGACCAGCTGAGAATTTGGATTCAAATGGACTTTTAGGTATGAAACCGAGGAGAGACTGCAATGATGGTGACACCGTTGCAAAGCAGCCTGTGTGCTGAAGAGGCCCAGCACTAGCTTTCCCTGCTGGTTCTTCTGCTGTGGGAGCAGATGCCACTGTTCATTCTGCGCTGACTGTGTTGCTGCGCAGCAGAGAGCAGGCTCTGGACAGATTCCATTCAAATGATTTTCCTGTATGAAAGGGAGCAGTGAAAGCAACGATGGATGCACCGATGTGAAAGTGACTGTGTGCTGAACAGGTCCAACACCAGCTTTCCCTCCTGGCTCTTCTGCTGTGGGAGCAGAGGCCAAACGTTCGTGCTGTACTCACTGGGCTGCTGGGCAGCTGAAAGCGACCAGCTGAGAATTTGGATTCAAATGGACTTTTAGGTATGAAACCGAGGAGAGACTGCAATGATGGTGACACCGTTGCAAAGCAGCCTGTGTGCTGAAGAGGCCCAGCACCAGCTTTCCCTGCTGGTTCTTCTGCTGTGGGAGCAGATGCCACTGTTCATTCTGTGCTGTGTTGCTGCCAGCAGAGAGCAGGCTCTGAACTGATTCCATTCAAATGCTTTTCCTGTATGAAAGGGAGCAGTGAAAGCAACGATGGATGCACCAATGTAAAGGTGATTGTGTGCTGAACAGGTCCAACACAAGCTTTCCCTCCTGGCTCTTCTGCTGTGGGAGCAGAAGCCAAACGTTCGTGCTGTACTCACTGTGCTGCCTGCAGCTGAGAGAGACCAGCTGAGAATTTGGATTCAAATGGACTTTTAGGTATGAAACCGAGGAGAGACTGCAATGATGGTGACACCGTTGCAAAGCAGCCTGTGTGCTGAAGAGGCCCAGCATTAGCTTTCCCTGCTGGTTCTTCTGCTGTGGGAGCAGATGCCACTGTTCATTCTGCGCTGACTGTGTTGCTGCGCAGCAGAGAGCAGGCTCTGGACTGATTCCATTCAAATGCTTTTCCTGTATGAAAGTGAGCAGTGAAAGCAACGATGGATGCACCAATGTAAAGGTGATTGTGTGCTGAACACGTCCAGCACAAGCTTTCAATCCTGGCTCTTCTGCTGTGGGAGCAGAAGCCAAACGTTCGTGCTGTACTCACTGGGCTGCTGGGCAGCTGAAAGCGACCAGCTGAGAATTTGGATTCAAATGGACTTTTAGGTATGAAACCGAGGAGAGACTGCAATGATGGTGACACCGTTGCAAAGCAGCCTGTGTGCTGAAGAGGCCCAGCATTAGCTTTCCCTGCTGGTTCTTCTGCTGTGGGAGCAGATGCCACTGTTCATTCTGTGCTGACTGTGTTGCTGCGCAGCAGAGAGCAGGCTCTGAACTGATTCCATTCAAATGCTTTTCCTGTATGAAAGGGAGCAGTGAAAGCAACGATGGATGCACCAATGTAAAGGTGATTGTGTGCTGAACAGGTCCAGCACCAGCTTTCCCTCCTGGCTCTTCTGCTGTGGGAGCAGAGGCCAAACGTTCGTGCTGTACTCACTGGGCTGCCTGCAGCTGAGAGAGACCAGCTGAGAATTTGGATTCAAATGGACTTTTAGGTATGAAACCGAGGAGAGACTGCAATGATGGTGACACCGTTGCAAAGCAGCCTGTGTGCTGAAGAGGCCCAGCACCAGCTTTCCCTGCTGGTTCTTCTGCTGTGGGAGCAGATGCCACTGTTCATTCTGTGCTGTGTTGCTGCCAGCAGAGAGCAGGCTCTGAACTGATTCCATTCAAATGCTTTTCCTGTATTAAAGTGAGCAGTGAAAGCAACGATGGATGCACCAATGTAAAGGTGATTGTGTGCTGAACAGGTCCAGCACCAGCTTTCCCTCCTGGCTCTTCTGCTGTGGGAGCAGAGGCCAAACGTTCGTGCTGTACTCACTGGGCTGCCTGCAGCTGAGAGAGACCAGCTGAGAATTTGGATTCAAATGGACTTTTAGGTATGAAACCGAGGAGAGACTGCAATGATGGTGACACCGTTGCAAAGCAGCCTGTGTGCTGAAGAGGCCCAGCACCAGCTTTCCCTGCTGGTTCTTCTGCTGTGGGAGCAGATGCCACTGTTCATTCTGTGCTGTGTTGCTGCCAGCAGAGAGCAGGCTCTGAACTGATTCCATTCAAATGCTTTTCCTGTATTAAAGTGAGCAGTGAAAGCAACGATGGATGCACCAATGTAAAGGTGATTGTGTGCTGAACAGGTCCAGCACCAGCTTTCAGTCCTGACACTTCTGCTGTGGGAGCAGAGGCCAAACGTTCGTGCTGTACTCACTGTGCTGCCTGCAGCTGAGAGCGACCAGCTGAGAATTTGGATTCAAATGGACTTTTAGGTATGAAACCGAGGAGAGACTGCAATGATGGTGACACCGTTGCAAAGCAGCCTGTGTGCTGAAGAGGCCCAGCACTAGCTTTCCCTGCTGGTTCTTCTGCTGTGGGAGCAGATGCCACTGTTCATTCTGTGCTGACTGAGTTGCTGCGCAGCAGAGAGCAGGCTCTGAACTGATTCCATTCAAATGCTTTTCCTGTATGAAAGGGAGCAGTGAAAGCAACGATGGATGCACCAATGTAAAGGTGATTGTGTGCTGAACAGGTCCAACACAAGCTTTCCCTCCTGGCTCTTCTGCTGTGGGAGCAGAAGCCAAACGTTCGTGCTGTACTCACTGTGCTGCCTGCAGCTGAGAGAGACCAGCTGAGAATTTGGATTCAAATGGAGTTTTAGGTATGAAACCGAGGAGAGACTGCAATGATGGTGACACCGTTGCAAAGCAGCCTGTGTGCTGAAGAGGCCCAGCACTAGCTTTCCCTGCTGGTTCTTCTGCTGTGGGAGCAGATGCCACTGTTCATTCTGTGCTGTGTTGCTGCGCAGCAGAGAGCAGGCTCTGAACTGATTCCATTCAAATGCTTTTCCTGTATGAAAGGGAGCAGTGAAAGCAACGATGGATGCACCAATGTAAAGGTGATTGTGTGCTGAACAGGTCCAGCACCAGCTTTCCCTCCTGGCTCTTCTGCTGTGGGAGCAGAGGCCAAACGTTCGTGCTGTACTCACTGTGCTGCCTGCAGCTGAGGGCGACCAGCTGAGAATTTGGATTCAAATGGACTTTTAGGTATGAAACCGAGGAGAGACTGCAATGATGGTGACACCGTTGCAAAGCAGCCTGTGTGCTGAAGAGGCCCAGCACCAGCTTTCCCTGCTGGTTCTTCTGCTGTGGGAGCAGATGCCACTGTTCTTTCTGTGCTGTGTTGCTGCCAGCAGAGAGCAGGCTCTGAACTGATTCCATTCAAATGATTTTCCTGTATGAAAGGGAGCAGTGAAAGCAACGATGGATGCACCAATGTAAAGGTGATTGTGTGCTGAACAGGTCCAGCACCAGCTTTCAATCCTGACACTTCTGCTGTGGGAGCAGAGGCCAAACGTTCGTGCTGTACTCACTGTGCTTCCTGCAGCTGAAAGCGACCAGCTGAGAATTTGGATTCAAATGGACTTTTAGGTATGAAACCGAGGAGAGACTGCAATGATGGTGACACCGTTGCAAAGCAGCCTGTGTGCTGAAGAGGCCCAGCACCAGCTTTCCCTGCTGGTTCTTCTGCTGTGGGAGCAGATGCCACTGTTCTTCCTGTGCTGACTGTGTTGCTGCCAGCAGAGAGCAGGCTCTGAACTGATTCCATTCAAATGCTTTTCCTGTATGAAAGGGAGCAGTGAAAGCAACGATGGATGCACCAATGTAAAGGTGATTGTGTGCTGAACAGGTCCAGCACCAGCTTTCAATCCTGACACTTCTGCTGTGGGAGCAGAGGCCAAACGTTCGTGCTGTACTCACTGTGCTGCCTGCAGCTGAGAGCGACCAGCTGAGAATTTGGATTCAAATGGACTTTTAGGTATGAAACCGAGGAGAGACTGCAATGATGGTGACACCGTTGCAAAGCAGCCTGTGTGCTGAAGAGGCCCAGCATTAGCTTTCCCTGCTGGTTCTTCTGCTGTGGGAGCAGATGCCACTGTTCATTCTGCGCTGACTGTGTTGCTGCGCAGCAGAGAGCAGGCTCTGAACTGATTCCATTCAAATGCTTTTCCTGTATGAAAGGGAGCAGTGAAAGCAACGATGGATGCACCAATGTAAAGGTGATTGTGTGCTGAACAGGTCCAGCACCAGCTTTCCCTCCTGGCTCTTCTGCTGTGGGAGCAGAGGCCAAACGTTCGTGCTGTACTCACTGGGCTGCTGGGCAGCTGAAAGCGACCAGCTGAGAATTTGGATTCAAATGGACTTTTAGGTATGAAACCGAGGAGAGACTGCAATGATGGTGACACCGTTGCAAAGCAGCCTGTGTGCTGAAGAGGCCCAGCACTAGCTTTCCCTGCTGGTTCTTCTGCTGTGGGAGCAGATGCCACTGTTCATTCTGCGCTGACTGTGTTGCTGCGCAGCAGAGAGCAGGCTCTGGACAGATTCCATTCAAATGATTTTCCTGTATGAAAGGGAGCAGTGAAAGCAACGATGGATGCACCGATGTGAAAGTGACTGTGTGCTGAACAGGTCCAACACCAGCTTTCCCTCCTGGCTCTTCTGCTGTGGGAGCAGAGGCCAAACGTTCGTGCTGTATTCACTGGGCTGCTGGGCAGCTGAAAGCGACCAGCTGAGAATTTGGATTCAAATGGACTTTTAGGTATGAAACCGAGGAGAGACTGCAATGATGGTGACACCGTTGCAAAGCAGCCTGTGTGCTGAAGAGGCCCAGCACCAGCTTTCCCTGCTGGTTCTTCTGCTGTGGGAGCAGATGCCACTGTTCATTCTGTGCTGTGTTGCTGCGCAGCAGAGAGCAGGCTCTGAACTGATTCCATTCAAATGCTTTTCCTGTATGAAAGTGAGCAGTGAAAGCAACGATGGATGCACCAATGTAAAGGTGATTGTGTGCTGAACAGGTCCAGCACCAGCTTTCAATCCTGACACTTCTGCTGTGGGAGCAAAGGCCAAACGTTCGTGCTGTACTCACTGTGCTGCTGGGCAGCTGAAAGCGACCAGCTGAGAATTTGGATTCAAATGGACTTTTAGGTATGAAACCGAGGAGAGACTGCAATGATGGTGACACCGTTGCAAAGCAGCCTGTGCTGAAGAGGCCCAGCATTAGCTTTCCCTGCTGGTTCTTCTGCTGTGGGAGCAGATGCCACTGTTCATTCTGCGCTGACTGTGTTGCTGCGCAGCAGAGAGCAGGCTCTGGACTGATTCCATTCAAATGCTTTTCCTGTATGAAAGTGAGCAGTGAAAGCAACGATGGATGCACCAATGTAAAGGTGATTGTGTGCTGAACACGTCCAGCACAAGCTTTCAATCCTGGCTCTTCTGCTGTGGGAGCAGAAGCCAAATGTTCGTGCTGTACTCACTGGGCTGCTGGGCAGCTGAAAGCGACCAGCTGAGAATTTGGATTCAAATGGACTTTTAGGTATGAAACCGAGGAGAGACTGCAATGATGGTGACACCGTTGCAAAGCAGCCTGTGTGCTGAAGAGGCCCAACATTAGCTTTCCCTGCTGGTTCTTCTGCTGTGGGAGCAGATGCCACTGTTCATTCTGTGCTGACTGAGTTGCTGCGCAGCAGAGAGCAGGCTCTGAACTGATTCCATTCAAATGCTTTTCCTGTATGAAAGGGAGCAGTGAAAGCAACGATGGATGCACCAATGTAAAGGTGATTGTGTGCTGAACAGGTCCAACACAAGCTTTCCCTCCTGGCTCTTCTGCTGTGGGAGCAGAAGCCAAACGTTCGTGCTGTACTCACTGTGCTGCCTGCAGCTGAGAGAGACCAGCTGAGAATTTGGATTCAAATGGACTTTTAGGTATGAAACCGAGGAGAGACTGCAATGATGGTGACACCGTTGCAAAGCAGCCTGTGTGCTGAAGAGGCCCAGCACCAGCTTTCCCTGCTGGTTCTTCTGCTGTGGGAGCAGATGCCACTGTTCATTCTGTGCTGTGTTGCTGCGCAGCAGAGAGCAGGCTCTGAACTGATTCCATTCAAATGCTTTTCCTGTATGAAAGGGAGCAGTGAAAGCAACGATGGATGCACCAATGTAAAGGTGATTGTGTGCTGAACAGGTCCAGCACCAGCTTTCCCTCCTGGCTCTTCTGCTGTGGGAGCAGAGGCCAAACGTTCGTGCTGTACTCACTGGGCTGCCTGCAGCTGAGAGAGACCAGCTGAGAATTTGGATTCAAATGGACTTTTAGGTATGAAACCGAGGAGAGACTGCAATGATGGTGACACCGTTGCAAAGCAGCCTGTGTGCTGAAGAGGCCCAGCACCAGCTTTCCCTGCTGGTTCTTCTGCTGTGGGAGCAGATGCCACTGTTCATTCTGTGCTCTGTTGCTGCGCAGCAGAGAGCAGGCTCTGAACTGATTCCATTCAAATGCTTTTCCTGTATGAAAGGGAGCAGTGAAAGCAACGATGGATGCACCAATGTAAAGGTGATTGTGTGCTGAACAGGTCCAGCACCAGCTTTCAATCCTGACACTTCTGCTGTGGGAGCAGAGGCCAAACGTTCGTGCTGTACTCACTGTGCTGCTGCAGCTGAAGCGACCAGCTGAGAATTTGGATTCAAATGGACTTTTAGGTATGAAACCGAGGAGAGACTGCAATGATGGTGACACCGTTGCAAAGCAGCCTGTGTGCTGAAGAGGCCCAGCACCAGCTTTCCCTGCTGGTTCTTCTGCTGTGGGAGCAGATGCCACTGTTCATTCTGTGCTGACTGTGTTGCTGCGCAGCAGAGAGCAGGCTCTGAACTGATTCCATTCAAATGCTTTTCCTGTATGAAAGTGAGCAGTGAAAGCAACGATGGATGCACCAATGTAAAGGTGATTGTGTGCTGAACAGGTCCAGCACCAGCTTTCAGTCCTGACACTTCTGCTGTGGGAGCAGAGGCCAAACGTTCGTGCTGTACTCACTGTGCTGCCTGCAGCTGAGAGCGACCAGCTGAGAATTTGGATTCAAATGGACTTTTAGGTATGAAACCGAGGAGAGACTGCAATGATGGTGACACCGTTGCAAAGCAGCCTGTGTGCTGAAGAGGCCCAGCACTAGCTTTCCCTGCTGGTTCTTCTGCTGTGGGAGCAGATGCCACTGTTCATTCTGTGCTGACTGAGTTGCTGCGCAGCAGAGAGCAGGCTCTGAACTGATTCCATTCAAATGCTTTTCCTGTATGAAAGGGAGCAGTGAAAGCAACGATGGATGCACCAATGTAAAGGTGATTGTGTGCTGAACAGGTCCAACACAAGCTTTCCCTCCTGGCTCTTCTGCTGTGGGAGCAGAAGCCAAACGTTCGTGCTGTACTCACTGTGCTGCCTGCAGCTGAGAGAGACCAGCTGAGAATTTGGATTCAAATGGAGTTTTAGGTATGAAACCGAGGAGAGACTGCAATGATGGTGACACCGTTGCAAAGCAGCCTGTGTGCTGAAGAGGCCCAGCACCAGCTTTCCCTGCTGGTTCTTCTGCTGTGGGAGCAGATGCCACTGTTCACTCTGTGCTGTGTTGCTGCGCAGCAGAGAGCAGGCTCTGAACTGATTCCATTCAAATGCTTTTCCTGTATGAAAGGGAGCAGTGAAAGCAACGATGGATGCACCAATGTAAAGGTGATTGTGTGCTGAACAGGTCCAGCACCAGCTTTCCCTCCTGGCTCTTCTGCTGTGGGAGCAGAGGCCAAACGTTCGTGCTGTACTCACTGGGCTGCCTGCAGCTGAGAGAGACCAGCTGAGAATTTGGATTCAAATGGACTTTTAGGTATGAAACCGAGGAGAGACTGCAATGATGGTGACACCGTTGCAAAGCAGCCTGTGTGCTGAAGAGGCCCAGCACCAGCTTTCCCTGCTGGTTCTTCTGCTGTGGGAGCAGATGCCACTGTTCATTCTGCGCTGACTGTGTTGCTGCGCAGCAGAGAGCAGGCTCTGAACTGATTCCATTCAAATGCTTTTCCTGTATTAAAGTGAGCAGTGAAAGCAACGATGGATGCACCAATGTAAAGGTGATTGTGTGCTGAACAGGTCCAGCACCAGCTTTCAGTCCTGACACTTCTGCTGTGGGAGCAGAGGCCAAACGTTCGTGCTGTACTCACTGTGCTGCCTGCAGCTGAGAGCGACCAGCTGAGAATTTGGATTCAAATGGACTTTTAGGTATGAAACCGAGGAGAGACTGCAATGATGGTGACACCGTTGCAAAGCAGCCTGTGTGCTGAAGAGGCCCAGCACTAGCTTTCCCTGCTGGTTCTTCTGCTGTGGGAGCAGATGCCACTGTTCATTCTGTGCTGACTGAGTTGCTGCGCAGCAGAGAGCAGGCTCTGAACTGATTCCATTCAAATGCTTTTCCTGTATGAAAGGGAGCAGTGAAAGCAACGATGGATGCACCAATGTAAAGGTGATTGTGTGCTGAACAGGTCCAACACAAGCTTTCCCTCCTGGCTCTTCTGCTGCAGCTGAGAGAGACCGGGAGCAGAAGCCAAACGTTCGTGCTGTACTCACTGTGCTGCCTGCAGCTGAGAGAGACCAGCTGAGAATTTAGATTCAAATGGAGTTTTAGGTATGAAACCGAGGAGAGACTGCAATGATGGTGACACCGTTGCAAAGCAGCCTGTGTGCTGAGGCCCAGCACTAGCTTTCCCTGCTGGTTCTTCTGCTGTGGGAGCAGATGCCACTGTTCATTCTGTGCTGTGTTGCTGCGCAGCAGAGAGCAGGCTCTGAACTGATTCCATTCAAATGCTTTTCCTGTATGAAAGGGAGCAGTGAAAGCAACGATGGATGCACCAATGTAAAGGTGATTGTGTGCTGAACAGGTCCAGCACCAGCTTTCAATCCTGACACTTCTGCTGTGGGAGCAGAGGCCAAACGTTCGTGCTGTACTCACTGTGCTGCCTGCAGCTGAGAGCGACCAGCTGAGAATTTGGATTCAAATGGACTTTTAGGTATGAAACCGAGGAGAGACTGCAATGATGGTGACACCGTTGCAAAGCAGCCTGTGTGCTGAAGAGGCCCAGCACCAGCTTTCCCTGCTGGTTCTTCTGCTGTGGGAGCAGATGCCACTGTTCATTCTGTGCTGTGTTGCTGCCAGCAGAGAGCAGGCTCTGAACTGATTCCATTCAAATGCTTTTCCTGTATTAAAGTGAGCAGTGAAAGCAACGATGGATGCACCAATGTAAAGGTGATTGTGTGCTGAACAGGTCCAGCACCAGCTTTCAGTCCTGACACTTCTGCTGTGGGA
Source organism: Pezoporus occidentalis (assembly GCF_034315485.1). Taxonomy (NCBI): domain Eukaryota; kingdom Metazoa; phylum Chordata; class Aves; order Psittaciformes; family Psittacidae; genus Pezoporus; species Pezoporus occidentalis. The sequence continues at coordinate 2,758 of NW_026912819.1, read as the reverse complement.
GCAGAGGCCAAACGTTCGTGCTGTACTCACTGTGCTGCCTGCAGCTGAGAGCGACCAGCTGAGAATTTGGATTCAAATGGACTTTTAGGTATGAAACCGAGGAGAGACTGCAATGATGGTGACACCGTTGCAAAGCAGCCTGTGTGCTGAAGAGGCCCAGCACTAGCTTTCCCTGCTGGTTCTTCTGCTGTGGGAGCAGATGCCACTGTTCATTCTGTGCTGACTGAGTTGCTGCGCAGCAGAGAGCAGGCTCTGAACTGATTCCATTCAAATGCTTTTCCTGTATGAAAGGGAGCAGTGAAAGCAACGATGGATGCACCAATGTAAAGGTGATTGTGTGCTGAACAGGTCCAACACAAGCTTTCCCTCCTGGCTCTTCTGCTGTGGGAGCAGAAGCCAAACGTTCGTGCTGTACTCACTGTGCTGCCTGCAGCTGAGAGAGACCAGCTGAGAATTTGGATTCAAATGGAGTTTTAGGTATGAAACCGAGGAGAGACTGCAATGATGGTGACACCGTTGCAAAGCAGCCTGTGTGCTGAAGAGGCCCAGCACTAGCTTTCCCTGCTGGTTCTTCTGCTGTGGGAGCAGATGCCACTGTTCATTCTGTGCTGTGTTGCTGCGCAGCAGAGAGCAGGCTCTGAACTGATTCCATTCAAATGCTTTTCCTGTATGAAAGGGAGCAGTGAAAGCAACGATGGATGCACCAATGTAAAGGTGATTGTGTGCTGAACAGGTCCAGCACCAGCTTTCCCTCCTGGCTCTTCTGCTGTGGGAGCAGAGGCCAAACGTTCGTGCTGTACTCACTGTGCTGCCTGCAGCTGAGGGCGACCAGCTGAGAATTTGGATTCAAATGGACTTTTAGGTATGAAACCGAGGAGAGACTGCAATGATGGTGACACCGTTGCAAAGCAGCCTGTGTGCTGAAGAGGCCCAGCACCAGCTTTCCCTGCTGGTTCTTCTGCTGTGGGAGCAGATGCCACTGTTCTTTCTGTGCTGTGTTGCTGCCAGCAGAGAGCAGGCTCTGAACTGATTCCATTCAAATGATTTTCCTGTATGAAAGGGAGCAGTGAAAGCAACGATGGATGCACCAATGTAAAGGTGATTGTGTGCTGAACAGGTCCAGCACCAGCTTTCAATCCTGGCTCTTCTGCTGTGGGAGCAGAAGCCAAACGTTCGTGCTGTACTCACTGTGCTGCCTGCAGCTGAAAGCGACCAGCTGAGAATTTGGATTCAAATGGACTTTTAGGTATGAAACCGAGGAGAGACTGCAATGATGGTGACACCGTTGCAAAGCAGCCTGTGTGCTGAAGAGGCCCAGCACCAGCTTTCCCTGCTGGTTCTTCTGCTGTGGGAGCAGATGCCACTGTTCATTCTGTGCTGACTGTGTTGCTGCGCAGCAGAGAGCAGGCTCTGAACTGATTCCATTCAAATGCTTTTCCTGTATGAAAGGGAGCAGTGAAAGCAACGATGGATGCACCAATGTAAAGGTGATTGTGTGCTGAACAGGTCCAGCACCAGCTTTCCCTCCTGGCTCTTCTGCTGTGGGAGCAGAGGCCAAACGTTCGTGCTGTACTCACTGTGCTGCCTGCAGCTGAGGGCGACCAGCTGAGAATTTGGATTCAAATGGACTTTTAGGTATGAAACCGAGGAGAGACTGCAATGATGGTGACACCGTTGCAAAGCAGCCTGTGTGCTGAAGAGGCCCAGCACTAGCTTTCCCTGCTGGTTCTTCTGCTGTGGGAGCAGATGCCACTGTTCATTCTGTGCTGACTGTGTTGCTGCGCAGCAGAGAGCAGGCTCTGAACTGATTCCATTCAAATGCTTTTCCTGTATGAAAGGGAGCAGTGAAAGCAACGATGGATGCACCAATGTAAAGGTGATTGTGTGCTGAACAGGTCCAGCACCAGCTTTCCCTCCTGGCTCTTCTGCTGTGGGAGCAGAGGCCAAACGTTCGTGCTGTATTCACTGTGCTGCTGGGCAGCTGAAAGCGACCAGCTGAGAATTTGGATTCAAATGGACTTTTAGGTATGAAACCGAGGAGAGACTGCAATGATGGTGACACCGTTGCAAAGCAGCCTGTGTGCTGAAGAGGCCCAGCACCAGCTTTCCCTGCTGGTTCTTCTGCTGTGGGAGCAGATGCCACTGTTCTTTCTGTGCTGTGTTGCTGCCAGCAGAGAGCAGGCTCTGAACTGATTCCATTCAAATGCTTTTCCTGTATGAAAGGGAGCAGTGAAAGCAACGATGGATGCACCAATGTAAAGGTGATTGTGTGCTGAACAGGTCCAGCACCAGCTTTCAATCCTGACACTTCTGCTGTGGGAGCAGAGGCCAAACGTTCGTGCTGTACTCACTGTGCTTCCTGCAGCTGAGAGAGACCAGCTGAGAATTTGGATTCAAATGGACTTTTAGGTATGAAACCGAGGAGAGACTGCAATGATGGTGACACCGTTGCAAAGCAGCCTGTGTGCTGAAGAGGCCCAGCATTTGCTTTCCCTCCGGCTGGTTCTTCTGCTGTGGGAGCAGATGCCACTGTTCATTCTGCGCTGACTGTGTTGCTGCGCAGCAGAGAGCAGGCTCTGGACTGATTCCATTCAAATGCTTTTCCTGTATGAAAGGGAGCAGTGAAAGCAACGATGGATGCACCAATGTAAAGGTGATTGTGTGCTGAACAGGTCCAGCACCAGCTTTCCCTCCTGGCTCTTCTGCTGTGGGAGCAGAGGCCAAACGTTCGTGCTGTACTCACTGGGCTGCCTGCAGC
>NW_026912818.1:0-10822 GCF_034315485.1 Pezoporus occidentalis | reverse complement strand
TCCCTCCTGGCTCATCTGCTGTGGGAGCAGAAGCCAAACGTTCGTGCTGTACTCACTGTGCTGCTGGGCAGCTGAAAGCGACCAGCTGAGAATTTGGATTCAAATGGAGTTTTAGGTATGAAACCGAGGAGAGACTGCAATGATGGTGACACCGTTGCAAAGCAGCCTGTGTGCTGAAGAGGCCCAGCACTAGCTTTCCCTGCTGGTTCTTCTGCTGTGGGAGCAGATGCCACTGTTCTTTCTGTGCTGACAGTGTTGCTGCGCAGCAGAGAGCAGGCTCTGAACTGATTCCATTCAAATGCTTTTCCTGTATGAAAGGGAGCAGTGAAAGCAACGATGGATGCACCAATGTAAAGGTGATTGTGTGCTGAACAGGTCCAGCACAAGCTTTCCCTCCTGGCTCATCTGCTGTGGGAGCAGAAGCCAAACGTTCGTGCTGTACTCACTGTGCTGCTGGGCAGCTGAAAGCGACCAGCTGAGAATTTGGATTCAAATGGAGTTTTAGGTATGAAACCGAGGAGAGACTGCAATGATGGTGACACCGTTGCAAAGCAGCCTGTGTGCTGAAGAGGCCCAGCACTAGCTTTCCCTGCTGGTTCTTCTGCTGTGGGAGCAGATGCCACTGTTCTTTCTGTGCTGACTGTGTTGCTGCCAGCAGAGAGCAGGCTCTGAACTGATTCCATTCAAATGCTTTTCCTGTATGAAAGGGAGCAGTGAAAGCAACGATGGATGCACCAATGTAAAGGTGATTGTGTGCTGAACAGGTCCAGCACAAGCTTTCAATCCTGGCTCTTCTGCTGTGGGAGCAGAAGCCAAACGTTCGTGCTGTACTCACTGTGCTGCTGGGCAACTGAAAGCGACCAGCTGAGAATTTGGATTCAAATGGAGTTTTAGGTATGAAACCGAGGAGAGACTGCAATGATGGTGACACCGTTGCAAAGCAGCCTGTGTGCTGAAGAGGCCCAGCACTAGCTTTCCCTGCTGGTTCTTCTGCTGTGGGAGCAGATGCCACTGTTCATTCTGTGCTGACAGTGTTGCTGCGCAGCAGAGAGCAGGCTCTGAACTGATTCCATTCAAATGCTTTTCCTGTATGAAAGGGAGCAGTGAAAGCAACGATGGATGCACCAATGTAAAGGTGATTGTGTGCTGAACAGGTCCAGCACAAGCTTTCAATCCTGGCTCTTCTGCTGTGGGAGCAGAAGCCAAACGTTCGTGCTGTACTCACTGTGCTGCTGGGCAACTGAAAGCGACCAGCTGAGAATTTGGATTCAAATGGAGTTTTAGGTATGAAACCGAGGAGAGACTGCAATGATGGTGACACCGTTGCAAAGCAGCCTGTGTGCTGAAGAGGCCCAGCACTAGCTTTCCCTGCTGGTTCTTCTGCTGTGGGAGCAGATGCCACTGTTCTTTCTGTGCTGACTGTGTTGCTGCCAGCAGAGAGCAGGCTCTGAACTGATTCCATTCAAATGCTTTTCCTGTATGAAAGGGAGCAGTGAAAGCAACGATGGATGCACCAATGTAAAGGTGATTGTGTGCTGAACAGGTCCAGCACAAGCTTTCAATCCTGGCTCTTCTGCTGTGGGAGCAGAAGCCAAACGTTCGTGCTGTACTCACTGTGCTGCTGGGCAACTGAAAGCGACCAGCTGAGAATTTGGATTCAAATGGAGTTTTAGGTATGAAACCGAGGAGAGACTGCAATGATGGTGACACCGTTGCAAAGCAGCCTGTGTGCTGAAGAGGCCCAGCACTAGCTTTCCCTGCTGGTTCTTCTGCTGTGGGAGCAGATGCCACTGTTCATTCTGTGCTGACAGTGTTGCTGCGCAGCAGAGAGCAGGCTCTGAACTGATTCCATTCAAATGCTTTTCCTGTATGAAAGGGAGCAGTGAAAGCAACGATGGATGCACCAATGTAAAGGTGATTGTGTGCTGAACAGGTCCAGCACAAGCTTTCAATCCTGGCTCTTCTGCTGTGGGAGCAGAAGCCAAACGTTCGTGCTGTACTCACTGTGCTGCTGGGCAACTGAAAGCGACCAGCTGAGAATTTGGATTCAAATGGAGTTTTAGGTATGAAACCGAGGAGAGACTGCAATGATGGTGACACCGTTGCAAAGCAGCCTGTGTGCTGAAGAGGCCCAGCACTAGCTTTCCCTGCTGGTTCTTCTGCTGTGGGAGCAGATGCCACTGTTCATTCTGTGCTGACTGTGTTGCTGCCAGCAGAGAGCAGGCTCTGAACTGATTCCATTCAAATGCTTTTCCTGTATGAAAGGGAGCAGTGAAAGCAACGATGGATGCACCAATGTAAAGGTGATTGTGTGCTGAACAGGTCCAGCACAAGCTTTCAATCCTGGCTCTTCTGCTGTGGGAGCAGAAGCCAAACGTTCGTGCTGTACTCACTGTGCTGCTGGGCAACTGAAAGCGACCAGCTGAGAATTTGGATTCAAATGGAGTTTTAGGTATGAAACCGAGGAGAGACTGCAATGATGGTGACACCGTTGCAAAGCAGCCTGTGTGCTGAAGAGGCCCAGCACTAGCTTTCCCTGCTGGTTCTTCTGCTGTGGGAGCAGATGCCACTGTTCATTCTGTGCTGACAGTGTTGCTGCGCAGCAGAGAGCAGGCTCTGAACTGATTCCATTCAAATGCTTTTCCTGTATGAAAGGGAGCAGTGAAAGCAACGATGGATGCACCAATGTAAAGGTGATTGTGTGCTGAACAGGTCCAGCACAAGCTTTCAATCCTGGCTCTTCTGCTGTGGGAGCAGAAGCCAAACGTTCGTGCTGTACTCACTGTGCTGCTGGGCAACTGAAAGCGACCAGCTGAGAATTTGGATTCAAATGGAGTTTTAGGTATGAAACCGAGGAGAGACTGCAATGATGGTGACACCGTTGCAAAGCAGCCTGTGTGCTGAAGAGGCCCAGCACTAGCTTTCCCTGCTGGTTCTTCTGCTGTGGGAGCAGATGCCACTGTTCATTCTGTGCTGACAGTGTTGCTGCGCAGCAGAGAGCAGGCTCTGAACTGATTCCATTCAAATGCTTTTCCTGTATGAAAGGGAGCAGTGAAAGCAACGATGGATGCACCAATGTAAAGGTGATTGTGTGCTGAACAGGTCCAGCACAAGCTTTCAATCCTGGCTCTTCTGCTGTGGGAGCAGAAGCCAAACGTTCGTGCTGTACTCACTGTGCTGCTGGGCAACTGAAAGCGACCAGCTGAGAATTTGGATTCAAATGGAGTTTTAGGTATGAAACCGAGGAGAGACTGCAATGATGGTGACACCGTTGCAAAGCAGCCTGTGTGCTGAAGAGGCCCAGCACTAGCTTTCCCTGCTGGTTCTTCTGCTGTGGGAGCAGATGCCACTGTTCATTCTGTGCTGACAGTGTTGCTGCGCAGCAGAGAGCAGGCTCTGAACTGATTCCATTCAAATGCTTTTCCTGTATGAAAGGGAGCAGTGAAAGCAACGATGGATGCACCAATGTAAAGGTGATTGTGTGCTGAACAGGTCCAGCACAAGCTTTCAATCCTGGCTCTTCTGCTGTGGGAGCAGAAGCCAAACGTTCGTGCTGTACTCACTGTGCTGCTGGGCAACTGAAAGCGACCAGCTGAGAATTTGGATTCAAATGGAGTTTTAGGTATGAAACCGAGGAGAGACTGCAATGATGGTGACACCGTTGCAAAGCAGCCTGTGTGCTGAAGAGGCCCAGCACTAGCTTTCCCTGCTGGTTCTTCTGCTGTGGGAGCAGATGCCACTGTTCTTTCTGTGCTGACAGTGTTGCTGCCAGCAGAGAGCAGGCTCTGAACTGATTCCATTCAAATGCTTTTCCTGTATGAAAGGGAGCAGTGAAAGCAACGATGGATGCACCAATGTAAAGGTGATTGTGTGCTGAACAGGTCCAGCACAAGCTTTCAATCCTGGCTCTTCTGCTGTGGGAGCAGAAGCCAAACGTTCGTGCTGTACTCACTGTGCTGCTGGGCAACTGAAAGCGACCAGCTGAGAATTTGGATTCAAATGGAGTTTTAGGTATGAAACCGAGGAGAGACTGCAATGATGGTGACACCGTTGCAAAGCAGCCTGTGTGCTGAAGAGGCCCAGCACTAGCTTTCCCTGCTGGTTCTTCTGCTGTGGGAGCAGATGCCACTGTTCATTCTGTGCTGACAGTGTTGCTGCGCAGCAGAGAGCAGGCTCTGAACTGATTCCATTCAAATGCTTTTCCTGTATGAAAGGGAGCAGTGAAAGCAACGATGGATGCACCAATGTAAAGGTGATTGTGTGCTGAACAGGTCCAGCACAAGCTTTCAATCCTGGCTCTTCTGCTGTGGGAGCAGAAGCCAAACGTTCGTGCTGTACTCACTGTGCTGCTGGGCAGCTGAAAGCGACCAGCTGAGAATTTGGATTCAAATGGAGTTTTAGGTATGAAACCGAGGAGAGACTGCAATGATGGTGACACCGTTGCAAAGCAGCCTGTGTGCTGAAGAGGCCCAGCACTAGCTTTCCCTGCTGGTTCTTCTGCTGTGGGAGCAGATGCCACTGTTCTTTCTGTGCTGACTGTGTTGCTGCCAGCAGAGAGCAGGCTCTGAACTGATTCCATTCAAATGCTTTTCCTGTATGAAAGGGAGCAGTGAAAGCAACGATGGATGCACCAATGTAAAGGTGATTGTGTGCTGAACAGGTCCAGCACAAGCTTTCAATCCTGGCTCTTCTGCTGTGGGAGCAGAAGCCAAACGTTCGTGCTGTACTCACTGTGCTGCTGGGCAACTGAAAGCGACCAGCTGAGAATTTGGATTCAAATGGAGTTTTAGGTATGAAACCGAGGAGAGACTGCAATGATGGTGACACCGTTGCAAAGCAGCCTGTGTGCTGAAGAGGCCCAGCACTAGCTTTCCCTGCTGGTTCTTCTGCTGTGGGAGCAGATGCCACTGTTCATTCTGTGCTGACAGTGTTGCTGCGCAGCAGAGAGCAGGCTCTGAACTGATTCCATTCAAATGCTTTTCCTGTATGAAAGGGAGCAGTGAAAGCAACGATGGATGCACCAATGTAAAGGTGATTGTGTGCTGAACAGGTCCAGCACAAGCTTTCAATCCTGGCTCTTCTGCTGTGGGAGCAGAAGCCAAACGTTCGTGCTGTACTCACTGTGCTGCTGGGCAACTGAAAGCGACCAGCTGAGAATTTGGATTCAAATGGAGTTTTAGGTATGAAACCGAGGAGAGACTGCAATGATGGTGACACCGTTGCAAAGCAGCCTGTGTGCTGAAGAGGCCCAGCACTAGCTTTCCCTGCTGGTTCTTCTGCTGTGGGAGCAGATGCCACTGTTCTTTCTGTGCTGACAGTGTTGCTGCCAGCAGAGAGCAGGCTCTGAACTGATTCCATTCAAATGCTTTTCCTGTATGAAAGGGAGCAGTGAAAGCAACGATGGATGCACCAATGTAAAGGTGATTGTGTGCTGAACAGGTCCAGCACAAGCTTTCAATCCTGGCTCTTCTGCTGTGGGAGCAGAAGCCAAACGTTCGTGCTGTACTCACTGTGCTGCTGGGCAACTGAAAGCGACCAGCTGAGAATTTGGATTCAAATGGAGTTTTAGGTATGAAACCGAGGAGAGACTGCAATGATGGTGACACCGTTGCAAAGCAGCCTGTGTGCTGAAGAGGCCCAGCACTAGCTTTCCCTGCTGGTTCTTCTGCTGTGGGAGCAGATGCCACTGTTCATTCTGTGCTGACAGTGTTGCTGCGCAGCAGAGAGCAGGCTCTGAACTGATTCCATTCAAATGCTTTTCCTGTATGAAAGGGAGCAGTGAAAGCAACGATGGATGCACCAATGTAAAGGTGATTGTGTGCTGAACAGGTCCAGCACAAGCTTTCAATCCTGGCTCTTCTGCTGTGGGAGCAGAAGCCAAACGTTCGTGCTGTACTCACTGTGCTGCTGGGCAACTGAAAGCGACCAGCTGAGAATTTGGATTCAAATGGAGTTTTAGGTATGAAACCGAGGAGAGACTGCAATGATGGTGACACCGTTGCAAAGCAGCCTGTGTGCTGAAGAGGCCCAGCACTAGCTTTCCCTGCTGGTTCTTCTGCTGTGGGAGCAGATGCCACTGTTCTTTCTGTGCTGACAGTGTTGCTGCCAGCAGAGAGCAGGCTCTGAACTGATTCCATTCAAATGCTTTTCCTGTATGAAAGGGAGCAGTGAAAGCAACGATGGATGCACCAATGTAAAGGTGATTGTGTGCTGAACAGGTCCAGCACAAGCTTTCAATCCTGGCTCTTCTGCTGTGGGAGCAGAAGCCAAACGTTCGTGCTGTACTCACTGTGCTGCTGGGCAACTGAAAGCGACCAGCTGAGAATTTGGATTCAAATGGAGTTTTAGGTATGAAACCGAGGAGAGACTGCAATGATGGTGACACCGTTGCAAAGCAGCCTGTGTGCTGAAGAGGCCCAGCACTAGCTTTCCCTGCTGGTTCTTCTGCTGTGGGAGCAGATGCCACTGTTCATTCTGTGCTGACAGTGTTGCTGCGCAGCAGAGAGCAGGCTCTGAACTGATTCCATTCAAATGCTTTTCCTGTATGAAAGGGAGCAGTGAAAGCAACGATGGATGCACCAATGTAAAGGTGATTGTGTGCTGAACAGGTCCAGCACAAGCTTTCAATCCTGGCTCTTCTGCTGTGGGAGCAGAAGCCAAACGTTCGTGCTGTACTCACTGTGCTGCTGGGCAACTGAAAGCGACCAGCTGAGAATTTGGATTCAAATGGAGTTTTAGGTATGAAACCGAGGAGAGACTGCAATGATGGTGACACCGTTGCAAAGCAGCCTGTGTGCTGAAGAGGCCCAGCACTAGCTTTCCCTGCTGGTTCTTCTGCTGTGGGAGCAGATGCCACTGTTCATTCTGTGCTGACAGTGTTGCTGCGCAGCAGAGAGCAGGCTCTGAACTGATTCCATTCAAATGCTTTTCCTGTATGAAAGGGAGCAGTGAAAGCAACGATGGATGCACCAATGTAAAGGTGATTGTGTGCTGAACAGGTCCAGCACAAGCTTTCAATCCTGGCTCTTCTGCTGTGGGAGCAGAAGCCAAACGTTCGTGCTGTACTCACTGTGCTGCTGGGCAACTGAAAGCGACCAGCTGAGAATTTGGATTCAAATGGAGTTTTAGGTATGAAACCGAGGAGAGACTGCAATGATGGTGACACCGTTGCAAAGCAGCCTGTGTGCTGAAGAGGCCCAGCACTAGCTTTCCCTGCTGGTTCTTCTGCTGTGGGAGCAGATGCCACTGTTCTTTCTGTGCTGACTGTGTTGCTGCCAGCAGAGAGCAGGCTCTGAACTGATTCCATTCAAATGCTTTTCCTGTATGAAAGGGAGCAGTGAAAGCAACGATGGATGCACCAATGTAAAGGTGATTGTGTGCTGAACAGGTCCAGCACAAGCTTTCAATCCTGGCTCTTCTGCTGTGGGAGCAGAAGCCAAACGTTCGTGCTGTACTCACTGTGCTGCTGGGCAACTGAAAGCGACCAGCTGAGAATTTGGATTCAAATGGAGTTTTAGGTATGAAACCGAGGAGAGACTGCAATGATGGTGACACCGTTGCAAAGCAGCCTGTGTGCTGAAGAGGCCCAGCACTAGCTTTCCCTGCTGGTTCTTCTGCTGTGGGAGCAGATGCCACTGTTCATTCTGTGCTGACAGTGTTGCTGCGCAGCAGAGAGCAGGCTCTGAACTGATTCCATTCAAATGCTTTTCCTGTATGAAAGGGAGCAGTGAAAGCAACGATGGATGCACCAATGTAAAGGTGATTGTGTGCTGAACAGGTCCAGCACAAGCTTTCAATCCTGGCTCTTCTGCTGTGGGAGCAGAAGCCAAACGTTCGTGCTGTACTCACTGTGCTGCTGGGCAACTGAAAGCGACCAGCTGAGAATTTGGATTCAAATGGAGTTTTAGGTATGAAACCGAGGAGAGACTGCAATGATGGTGACACCGTTGCAAAGCAGCCTGTGTGCTGAAGAGGCCCAGCACTAGCTTTCCCTGCTGGTTCTTCTGCTGTGGGAGCAGATGCCACTGTTCTTTCTGTGCTGACTGTGTTGCTGCCAGCAGAGAGCAGGCTCTGAACTGATTCCATTCAAATGCTTTTCCTGTATGAAAGGGAGCAGTGAAAGCAACGATGGATGCACCAATGTAAAGGTGATTGTGTGCTGAACAGGTCCAGCACAAGCTTTCAATCCTGGCTCTTCTGCTGTGGGAGCAGAAGCCAAACGTTCGTGCTGTACTCACTGTGCTGCTGGGCAACTGAAAGCGACCAGCTGAGAATTTGGATTCAAATGGAGTTTTAGGTATGAAACCGAGGAGAGACTGCAATGATGGTGACACCGTTGCAAAGCAGCCTGTGTGCTGAAGAGGCCCAGCACTAGCTTTCCCTGCTGGTTCTTCTGCTGTGGGAGCAGATGCCACTGTTCATTCTGTGCTGACAGTGTTGCTGCCAGCAGAGAGCAGGCTCTGAACTGATTCCATTCAAATGCTTTTCCTGTATGAAAGGGAGCAGTGAAAGCAACGATGGATGCACCAATGTAAAGGTGATTGTGTGCTGAACAGGTCCAGCACAAGCTTTCAATCCTGGCTCTTCTGCTGTGGGAGCAGAAGCCAAACGTTCGTGCTGTACTCACTGTGCTGCTGGGCAACTGAAAGCGACCAGCTGAGAATTTGGATTCAAATGGAGTTTTAGGTATGAAACCGAGGAGAGACTGCAATGATGGTGACACCGTTGCAAAGCAGCCTGTGTGCTGAAGAGGCCCAGCACTAGCTTTCCCTGCTGGTTCTTCTGCTGTGGGAGCAGATGCCACTGTTCATTCTGTGCTGACAGTGTTGCTGCGCAGCAGAGAGCAGGCTCTGAACTGATTCCATTCAAATGCTTTTCCTGTATGAAAGGGAGCAGTGAAAGCAACGATGGATGCACCAATGTAAAGGTGATTGTGTGCTGAACAGGTCCAGCACAAGCTTTCAATCCTGGCTCTTCTGCTGTGGGAGCAGAAGCCAAACGTTCGTGCTGTACTCACTGTGCTGCTGGGCAACTGAAAGCGACCAGCTGAGAATTTGGATTCAAATGGAGTTTTAGGTATGAAACCGAGGAGAGACTGCAATGATGGTGACACCGTTGCAAAGCAGCCTGTGTGCTGAAGAGGCCCAGCACTAGCTTTCCCTGCTGGTTCTTCTGCTGTGGGAGCAGATGCCACTGTTCTTTCTGTGCTGACTGTGTTGCTGCCAGCAGAGAGCAGGCTCTGAACTGATTCCATTCAAATGCTTTTCCTGTATGAAAGGGAGCAGTGAAAGCAACGATGGATGCACCAATGTAAAGGTGATTGTGTGCTGAACAGGTCCAGCACAAGCTTTCAATCCTGGCTCTTCTGCTGTGGGAGCAGAAGCCAAACGTTCGTGCTGTACTCACTGTGCTGCTGGGCAACTGAAAGCGACCAGCTGAGAATTTGGATTCAAATGGAGTTTTAGGTATGAAACCGAGGAGAGACTGCAATGATGGTGACACCGTTGCAAAGCAGCCTGTGTGCTGAAGAGGCCCAGCACTAGCTTTCCCTGCTGGTTCTTCTGCTGTGGGAGCAGATGCCACTGTTCATTCTGTGCTGACTGTGTTGCTGCCAGCAGAGAGCAGGCTCTGAACTGATTCCATTCAAATGCTTTTCCTGTATGAAAGGGAGCAGTGAAAGCAACGATGGATGCACCAATGTAAAGGTGATTGTGTGCTGAACAGGTCCAGCACAAGCTTTCAATCCTGGCTCTTCTGCTGTGGGAGCAGAAGCCAAACGTTCGTGCTGTACTCACTGTGCTGCTGGGCAACTGAAAGCGACCAGCTGAGAATTTGGATTCAAATGGAGTTTTAGGTATGAAACCGAGGAGAGACTGCAATGATGGTGACACCGTTGCAAAGCAGCCTGTGTGCTGAAGAGGCCCAGCACTAGCTTTCCCTGCTGGTTCTTCTGCTGTGGGAGCAGATGCCACTGTTCTTTCTGTGCTGACTGTGTTGCTGCCAGCAGAGAGCAGGCTCTGAACTGATTCCATTCAAATGCTTTTCCTGTATGAAAGGGAGCAGTGAAAGCAACGATGGATGCACCAATGTAAAGGTGATTGTGTGCTGAACAGGTCCAGCACCAGCTTTCAATCCTGACACTTCTGTTGTGGGAGGAGAAGCCAAACGTTCGTGCTGTACTCACTGTGCTGCTGGGCAACTGAAAGCGACCAGCTGAGAATTTGGATTCAAATGGAGTTTTAGGTATGAAACCGAGGAGAGACTGCAATGATGGTGACACCGTTGCAAAGCAGCCTGTGTGCTGAAGAGGCCCAGCACTAGCTTTCCCTGCTGGTTCTTCTGCTGTGGGAGCAGATGCCACTGTTCATTCTGTGCTGACAGTGTTGCTGCGCAGCAGAGAGCAGGCTCTGAACTGATTCCATTCAAATGCTTTTCCTGTATGAAAGGGAGCAGTGAAAGCAACGATGGATGCACCAATGTAAAGGTGATTGTGTGCTGAACAGGTCCAGCACAAGCTTTCAATCCTGGCTCTTCTGCTGTGGGAGCAGAAGCCAAACGTTCGTGCTGTACTCACTGTGCTGCTGGGCAACTGAAAGCGACCAGCTGAGAATTTGGATTCAAATGGAGTTTTAGGTATGAAACCGAGGAGAGACTGCAATGATGGTGACACCGTTGCAAAGCAGCCTGTGTGCTGAAGAGGCCCAGCACTAGCTTTCCCTGCTGGTTCTTCTGCTGTGGGAGCAGATGCCACTGTTCATTCTGTGCTGACAGTGTTGCTGCGCAGCAGAGAGCAGGCTCTGAACTGATTCCATTCAATTGCTTT
>NW_026912817.1:0-7996 GCF_034315485.1 Pezoporus occidentalis | reverse complement strand
CAGAGAGGAGTCAGAGAGGAGTCATACTGTCATAGAGGAGTCATAGAGGAGTCATAGAGTCATAGAGGAGTCATAGAGGAGTCATAGAGGAGTCATAGAGGAGTCATACTGTCATAGAGGAGTCATAGAGGAGTCATAGAGGAGTCATAGAGGAGTCATAGAGGAGTCATAGAGGAGTCATAGAGGAGTCATAGAGGAGTCATAGAGGAGTCATAGAGGAGTCATAGAGGAGTCATACAGGAGTCATAGAGGAGTCATAGAGGAGTCATAGAGGAGTCATAGAGGAGTCATAGAGGAGTCATAGAGGAGTCATAGAGGAGTTAGAGGAGTCATAGAGGAGTCATAGAGGAGTCATAGAGGAGTCATAGAGGAGTCATAGAGGAGTCATAGAGGAGTCATAGAGGAGTCATAGAGGAGTCATAGAGGAGTCATAGAGGAGTCATAGAGGAGTCATAGAGGAGTCATAGGGGAGTCATAGAGGAGTCATAGAGGAGTCATAGAGGAGTCATAGAGGAGTCATAGAGGAGTCATAGAGGAGTCATAGAGGAGTCATACTGTCATAGAGGAGTCATAGAGGAGTCATACTTAGAGGAGTCATAGAGGAGTCATAGATAGAGGAGTCATAGAGGAGTCATACTGTCATAGAGGAGTCATAGAGGAGTCATAGAGGAGTCATAGAGAAGTCATAGAGGAGTCATAGAGGAGTCATAGAGGAGTCATAGAGGAGTCATAGAGGAGTCATAGAGGAGTCATAGAGGAGTCATAGAGGAGTCATAGAGGAGTCATAGAGGAGTCATAGAGGAGTCATAGAGGAGTCATAGAGGAGTCATAGAGGAGTCATAGAGGAGTCATAGAGGAGTCATAGAGGAGTCATACTTAGAGGAGTCATAGAGGAGTCATAGAGGAGTCATAGAGGAGTCATAGAGGAGTCATAGAGGAGTCATAGAGGAGTCATAGAGGAGTCATAGAGGAGTCATAGAGGAGTCATAGAGGAGTCATAGAGGAGTCATAGAGGAGTCATAGAGGAGTCATACTGGAGTCATAGAGGAGTCATAGAGGAGTCATAGAGGAGTCATAGAGTCATAGAGGAGTCATAGAGGAGTCATAGAGGAGTCATAGAGGAGTCATAGAGGAGTCATAGAGGAGTCATAGAGGAGTCATAGAGGAGTCATAGAGGAGTCATAGAGGAGTCATAGAGGAGTCATAGAGGAGTCATAGAGGAGTCATAGAGGAGTCATAGAGGAGTCATAGAGGAGTCATAGAGGAGTCATAGAGGAGTCATAGAGGAGTCATAGAGGAGTCATACTGTCATAGAGGAGTCATAGAGGAGTCATAGAGGAGTCATAGAGGAGTCATAGAGGAGTCATAGAGGAGTCATAGAGGAGTCATAGAGGAGTCATAGAGGAGTCATAGAGGAGTCATACTGTCATAGAGGAGTCATAGAGGAGTCATAGAGGAGTCATAGAGGAGTCATAGAGGAGTCATACTGTCATAGAGGAGTCATAGAGGAGTCATAGAGGAGTCATAGAGGAGTCATAGAGGAGTCATAGTCATAGTCATAGAGGAGTCATAGAGGAGTCATAGAGGAGTCATAGAGGAGTCATAGAGGAGTCATAGACTCATAGAGGAGTCATAGAGGAGTCATAGAGGAGTCATAGAGGAGTCATAGAGGAGTCATAGAGGAGTCATAGAGGAGTCATAGAGGAGTCATAGAGGAGTCATAGAGGAGTCATACTGTCATAGAGGAGTCATAGAGGAGTCATAGAGGAGTCATAGAGGAGTCATAGAGGAGTCATAGAGGAGTCATAGAGGAGTCATAGAGGAGTCATAGAGGAGTCATAGAGGAGTCATAGAGGAGTCATAGAGGAGTCATAGAGGAGTCATAGAGGAGTCATAGAGGAGTCATAGAGGAGTCATAGAGGAGTCATAGAGGAGTCATAGAGGAGTCATAGAGGAGTCATAGAGGAGTCATAGAGGAGTCATAGAGGAGTCATAGAGGAGTCATAGATAGAGGAGTCATAGAGGAGTCATACTGTCATAGAGGAGTCATAGAGGAGTCATAGAGGAGTCATAGAGGAGTCATAGAGGAGTCATAGAGGAGTCATAGAGGAGTCATAGAGGAGTCATACTGTCATAGAGGAGTCATAGAGGAGTCATAGAGGAGTCATAGAGGAGTCATAGAGGAGTCATACTGTCATAGAGGAGTCATAGAGGAGTCATAGAGGAGTCATAGAGGAGTCATAGAGGAGTCATTCTGTCATAGAGGAGTCATAGAGGAGTCATACTGTCATAGAGGAGTCATAGAGGAGTCATAGAGGAGTCATAGAGGAGTCATAGAGGAGTCATAGAGGAGTCATAGAGGAGTCATAGAGGAGTCATAGAGGAGTCATAGAGGAGTCATAGAGGAGTCATAGAGGAGTCATAGAGGAGTCATAGAGGAGTCATAGAGGAGTCATAGAGGAGTCATAGAGGAGTCATAGAGGAGTCATAGAGGAGTCATAGAGGAGTCATACTGTCATAGAGGAGTCATAGAGGAGTCATAGAGGAGTCATAGAGGAGTCATAGAGGAGTCATAGAGGAGTCATAGAGGAGTCATAGAGGAGTCATAGAGGAGTCATAGAGGAGTCATAGAGGAGTCATAGAGGAGTCATAGAGGAGTCATAGAGGAGTCATAGAGGAGTCATAGAGGAGTCATACTGTCATAGAGGAGTCATAGAGGAGTCATACTGTCATAGAGGAGTCATAGAGGAGTCATAGAGGAGTCATAGAGGAGTCATAGAGGAGTCATAGAGGAGTCATAGAGGAGTCATAGAGGAGTCATAGAGGAGTCATAGAGGAGTCATAGAGGAGTCATAGAGGAGTCATAGAGGAGTCATAGAGGAGTCATACTGTCATAGAGGAGTCATAGAGGAGTCATAGAGGAGTCATAGAGGAGTCATAGAGGAGTCATAGAGGAGTCATAGAGGAGTCATAGAGGAGTCATACTGTCATAGAGGAGTCATAGAGGAGTCATAGAGGAGTCATAGAGGAGTCATAGAGGAGTCATACTGTCATAGAGGAGTCATAGAGGAGTCATAGAGGAGTCATACTGTCAGAGAGGAGTCATAGAGGAGTCATACTGTCATAGAGGAGTCATAGAGGAGTCATAGAGGAGTCATAGAGGAGTCATAGAGGAGTCATAGAGGAGTCATAGAGGAGTCATAGAGGAGTCATAGAGGAGTCATAGAGGAGTCATAGAGGAGTCATAGAGGAGTCATAGAGGAGTCATAGAGGAGTCATAGAGGAGTCATAGAGGAGTCATAGAGGAGTCATAGAGGAGTCATAGAGGAGTCATAGAGGAGTCATAGAGGAGTCATAGAGGAGTCATAGAGGAGTCATAGAGGAGTCATAGAGGAGTCATAGAGGAGTCATAGAGGAGTCATAGAGGAGTCATAGAGGAGTCATAGAGGAGTCATAGAGGAGTCATAGAGGAGTCATAGAGGAGTCATAGAGGAGTCATAGAGGAGTCATAGAGGAGTCATAGAGGAGTCATAGAGGAGTCATAGAGGAGTCATAGAGGAGTCATAGAGGAGTCATAGAGGAGTCATAGAGGAGTCATAGAGGAGTCATAGAGGAGTCATAGAGGAGTCATAGAGGAGTCATAGAGGAGTCATAGAGGAGTCATAGAGGAGTCATAGAGGAGTCATACTGTCATAGAGGAGTCATAGAGGAGTCATAGAGGAGTCATAGAGGAGTCATAGAGGAGTCATAGAGGAGTCATAGAGGAGTCATACTGTCATAGAGGAGTCATAGAGGAGTCATACTGTCATAGAGGAGTCATAGAGGAGTCATACTGTCATAGAGGAGTCATAGAGGAGTCATAGAGGAGTCATAGAGTCATAGAGGAGTCATAGAGGAGTCATAGAGGAGTCATAGAGGAGTCATACTGTCATAGAGGAGTCATAGAGGAGTCATAGAGGAGTCATAGAGGAGTCATAGAGGAGTCATAGATAGAGAGTCATAGAGGAGTCATAGAGGAGTCATAGAGGAGTCATAGAGGAGTCATAGAGGAGTCATAGAGGAGTCATAGAGGAGTCATAGAGGAGTCATAGAGGAGTCATAGAGGAGTCATAGAGGAGTCATAGAGGAGTCATAGAGGAGTCATAGAGGAGTCATAGAGGAGTCATAGAGGAGTCATAGAGGAGTCATAGAGGAGTCATAGAGGAGTCATAGAGGAGTCATAGAGGAGTCATAGAGGAGTCATAGAGGAGTCATAGAGAGGAGTCATAGAGGAGTCATAGAGGAGTCATAGAGGAGTCATAGAGGAGTCATAGAGGAGTCATACTGTCATAGAGGAGTCATAGAGGAGTCATACTGTCATAGAGGAGTCATAGAGGAGTCAACTGTCATAGAGGAGTCATAGAGGAGTCATACTGTCATAGAGGAGTCATAGAGGAGTCATAGAGGAGTCATAGAGGAGTCATAGAGGAGTCATAGAGGAGTCATAGAGGAGTCATAGAGGAGTCATAGAGGAGTCATAGAGGAGTCATAGAGGAGTCATAGAGGAGTCATAGAGGAGTCATAGAGGAGTCATAGATAGAGGAGTCATAGAGGAGTCATAGAGGAGTCATAGAGGAGTCATAGAGGAGTCATAGAGGATACTGTCATAGAGGAGTCATAGAGGAGTCATACTGTCATAGAGGAGTCATAGAGGAGTCATAGAGGAGTCATAGAGGAGTCATAGAGGAGTCATAGAGGAGTCATAGAGGAGTCATAGAGGAGTCATAGAGGAGTCATAGAGGAGTCATAGTCATAGAGGAGTCATAGAGGAGTCATAGAGGAGTCATAGAGGAGTCATAGAGGAGTCATAGAGGAGTCATAGAGGAGTCATAGAGGAGTCATAGAGGAGTCATAGAGGAGTCATAGAGGAGTCAGAGAGGAGTCATAGAGGAGTCATAGAGGAGTCATAGAGGAGTCATAGAGGAGTCATAGAGGAGTCATAGAGGAGTCATAGAGGAGTCATAGAGGAGTCATAGAGGAGTCATAGAGGAGTCATAGATAGAGGAGTCATAGAGGAGTCATAGAGGAGTCATAGAGGAGTCATAGAGGAGTCATAGAGGAGTCATAGAGGAGTCATAGAGGAGTCATACTGTCATAGAGGAGTCATAGAGGAGTCATACTGTCATAGAGGAGTCATAGAGTAGTCATAGAGGAGTCATAGAGGAGTCATAGAGGAGTCATAGAGGAGTCATAGAGGAGTCATAGAGGAGTCATAGAGGAGTCATAGAGGAGTCATAGAGGAGTCATAGAGGAGTCATAGAGGAGTCAGAGGAGTCATAGAGGAGTCATACTGTCATAGAGGAGTCATAGAGGAGTCATACTGTCATAGAGGAGTCATAGAGGAGTCATAGAGGAGTCATAGAGGAGTCATAGAGGAATCATAGAGGAGTCATACTGTCATAGAGGAGTCATAGAGGAGTCATACTGTCATAGAGGAGTCATAGAGGAGTCATAGAGGAGTCATAGAGGAGTCATAGAGGAGTCATAGAGGAGTCATAGAGGAGTCATAGAGGAGTCATAGAGGAGTCATACTGGAGTCATAGAGGAGTCATAGAGGAGTCATAGAGGAGTCATAGAGGAGTCATAGAGGAGTCATAGAGGAGTCATAGAGGAGTCATAGAGGAGTCATAGAGGAGTCATAGAGGAGTCATAGTCATAGAGGAGTCATAGAGGAGTCATACTGTCATAGAGGAGTCATAGAGGAGTCATACTGTCATAGAGGAGTCATAGAGGAGTCATAGAGGAGTCATAGAGGCGTCATAGAGGAGTCATAGAGGAGTCATAGAGGAGTCATAGAGGAGTCATAGAGGAGTCATAGAGGAGTCATAGAGGAGTCATAGAGGAGTCATAGAGGAGTCATAGAGGAGTCATAGAGGAGTCATAGAGGAGTCATAGAGGAGTCATAGAGGAGTCATAGAGGAGTCATATAGGAGTCATAGAGGAGTCATAGAGGAGTCATAGAGGAGTCATAGAGGAGTCATAGAGGAGTCATAGAGGAGTCATAGAGGAGTCATACTGTCATAGAGGAGTCATAGAGGAGTCATATAGAGGAGTCATAGAGGAGTCATAGAGGAGTCATAGAGGAGTCATAGAGGAGTCATAGAGGAGTCATAGAGGATTCATAGAGTAGTCATACTGTCATAGAGGAGTCATAGAGGAGTCATACTGTCATAGAGGAGTCATAGAGGAGTCATAGAGGAGTCATAGAGGAGTCATAGAGGAGTCATAGAGGAGTCATAGAGGAGTCATAGAGGAGTCATAGAGGAGTCATAGAGGAGTCATAGAGGAGTCATACTGGAGTCATAGAGGAGTCATAGAGTCATAGAGTCATACTGTCATAGAGGAGTCATAGAGGAGTCATAGAGGAGTCATAGAGGAGTCATAGAGGAGTCATAGAGGAGTCATAGAGGAGTCATAGAGGAGTCATAGAGGAGTCATAGAGGAGTCATAGAGGAGTCATAGAGGAGTCATAGAGGAGTCATAGAGGAGTCATAGAGGAGTCATAGAGGAGTCAGTCATAGGAGTCATAGAGGAGTCATAGAGGAGTCATAGAGGAGTCATAGAGGAGTCATAGAGGAGTCATAGAGGAGTCATAGAGGAGTCATAGAGGAGTCATAGAGGAGTCATAGAGGAGTCATAGAGGAGTCATAGAGGAGTCATACTGTCATAGAGGAGTCATAGGAGTCATAGATAGAGTCATAGAGGAGTCATACTGTTATAGAGGAGTCATAGAGGAGTCATAGAGGAGTCATAGAGGAGTCATAGAGGAGTCATACTGTCATAGAGGAGTCATAGAGGAGTCATAGAGGAGTCATAGAGGAGTCATAGAGGAGTCATAGAGGAGTCATAGAGGAGTCATAGAGGAGTCATAGAGGAGTCATAGAGGAGTCATAGAGGAGTCATAGAGGAGTCATACTGTCATAGAGGAGTCATAGATAGAGGAGTCATACTGTCATAGAGGAGTCATAGAGGAGTCATACTGTCATAGAGGAGTCATAGAGGAGTCATACTGTCATAGAGGAGTCATAGAGGAGTCATAGAGGAGTCATAGAGGAGTCATAGAGGAGTCATAGAGGAGTCATAGAGGAGTCAGAGGAGAGGAGTCATAGAGGAGTCATACTGTCATAGAGGAGTCATAGAGGAGTCATAGAGGAGTCATAGAGGAGTCATAGAGGAGTCATAGAGGAGTCATAGAGGAGTCATAGAGGAGTCATAGATAGAGGAGTCATAGAGGAGTCATACTCAGTCATAGAGGAGTCATAGAGGAGTCATACTGTCATAGAGGAGTCATAGAGGAGTCATAGAGGAGTCATACTGTTATAGAGGAGTCATAGAGGAGTCATAGTGTTATCGTGGAGTCATAGAGGAGTCATAGGAGTCAGTCATAGAGGAGTCATAGAGGAGTCATAGAGGAGTCATAGAGGAGTCATAGAGGAGTCATAGAGGAGTCATAGAGTCATAGAGGAGTCATAGAGGAGTCATAGAGGAGTCATAGAGGAGTCATAGAGGAGTCATAGAGGAGTCATAGAGGAGTCATAGAGGAGTCATAGAGGAGTCATAGAGGAGTCATAGAGGAGTCATACTGTCATAGAGGAGTCATAGAGGAGTCATAGAGGAGTCATAGAGGAGTCATAGAGGAGTCATAGAGGAGTCATACTCTTATAGAGGAGTCATAGAGGAGTCATACTCATATAGGAGTCATAGAGGAGTCATAGAGGAGTCATAGAGGAGTCATAGAGGAGTCATAGAGGAGTCATAGAGGAGTCATAGAGGAGTCATAGAGGAGTCATACTGTTATAGAGGAGTCATAGAGGAGTCATAGAGGAGTCATAGAGGAGTCATAGAGTAGTCATACAGTCATAGAGGAGTCATAGAGGAGTCATAGAGGAGTCATAGAGGAGTCATAGAGGAGTCATAGAGGAGTCATAGAGGAGTCATAGAGGAGTCATAGGGAGTC
>NW_026912816.1:0-28164 GCF_034315485.1 Pezoporus occidentalis | reverse complement strand
CGGTGCTGCGAAGGCCGAGGATTGGTTCAGGCAGCAGAGAGGGCGGCTCCTATTGGAGGAGGGACTTGGGCGGGGTGAGAGCGTGGGGGAGACAAGCCCCGCCTCCCTCCGCGCTGATTGGTTCAGGGGGCAGAGAGGGCGGCTCCTATTGGGGGACTCAGTTGCCATGCGTGAGGTCGGGGAGCGGAGATGGAAGCCAAGCCCCGCCTCCCTCCGCGCTGATTGGCTGCAGGGGCGCCGAGGTCGGCTCCTATTGGCGGAGGCAGTTACGCAGGGTGAGAGGACGGCGAAGCCAAGCCCCGCCTCCCTCCGCGCTGATTGGTTCAGGGGGCAGAGAGGGCGGCTCCTATTGGAGGACACCGTTGCCATGCGTGAGGCCGCCAAGGCGTCGATGCCCCGCCTCCCTGCGCACTCTGATTGGCTGCAGGGGCGCCGAGGTCGGCTCCTATTGGCGGAGGCAGCCGCGCGGGGTGGGACCGAGTCGGGGTCAAACCCCGCCTCCCTCCGCGCTGATTGGCTGCAGGGGCGCCGAGGGCGGCTCCCATTGGCGGAGGCGATGGCGGGGCTGGGAGCGGAGCTGGACGCGGAGGCGCTGGCGCTGATGGAGGCGCTCGAGGCGCTGCAGGAGCGGAGGCAGAGCCTGGAGAGGGTCCTGCGGGAGGTGATGGGGATGTGGGGCTGCCCCATAGCGGCGGGTGTGGGGTGCCCCATAGCGACGTGTGGGGGGCTGCCCCATAGCGACGTGTGTGGGGCTGACCCATAGCGACGTATGTGTGTGGGTCTGCCCCATAGCGGCGTGTGTGGGGTGCCCCATAGGGACGTGTGGGGGGCTGATCCATAGCGGCGGGTGTGGGGCTGACCCATAGGGACGTGTGTGGGGCTGCCCCATAGCGGCGGGTGTGGGGCTGCCCCATAGGGACGTGTGTGGGGCTGACCCATAGGGACGTGTGTGGGGCTGCCCCATAGCGGCGTGTGTGGGGCTGCCCCATAGCGGCGTGTGTGGGGCTGACCCATAGCGACGTGTGTGGGGCTGCCCCATAGGGACGTGTGTGGGGCTGCCCCATAGCGGCGGGTGTGGGGCTGACCCATAGCGGCGGGTGTGGGGCTGCCCCATAGCGGCGGGTGTGGGGCTGACCCATAGCGGCGTGTGTGGGGCTGACCCATAGGGACGTGTGTGGGGCTGACCCATAGCGGCGGGTGTGGGGCTGACCCATAGGGACGTGTGTGGGGCTGACCCATAGGGACGTGTGTGGGGCTGACCCATAGCGACGTGTGTGGGGCTGCCCCATAGCGGCGGGTGTGGGGCTGACCCATAGGGACGTGTGTGGGGCTGACCCATAGGGACGTGTGTGGGGCTGACCCATAGCGACGTGTGTGGGGCTGCCCCATAGCGGCGGGTGTGGGGCTGACCCATAGGGACGTGTGTGGGGCAGACCCATAGGGACGTGTGTGAGGCTGCCCCATAGCGGCGTGTGTGGGGCTGCCCCATAGGGACGTGTGTGGGGCTGCCCCATAGGGACGTGTGTGGGGCTGCCCCATAGCGGCGGGTGTGGGGCTGACCCATAGCGGCGTGTGTGGGGCTGACCCATAGGGACGTGTGTGGGGCTGACCCATAGCGGCGGGTGTGGGGCTGACCCATAGGGACGTGTGCGGGGCTGCCCCATAGGGACGTGTGCGGGGCTGCCCCATAGGGACGTGTGCGGGGCTGCCCCATAGGGACGCGTGTGGGGCTGACCCATAGGGACGCGTGTGGGGCAGCCCCATAGAGACGCGTGTGGGGCTGCCCCATAGGGACGCGTGTGGGGCAGCCCCATAGAGACGCGTGTGGGCCTGCCCCATAGGGACGCGTGTGGGGCAGCCCCATAGGGACGCGTGTGAGGCTGCCCCATAGGGACGCGTGTGAGGCTGCCCCATAGGGACGCGTGTGGGGCAGCCCCATAGGGACGCGTGTGAGGCTGCCCCATAGGGACTCATGTGAGGCTGCCCCATAGGGACGCGTGTGGGGCTGCCCCATAGGGACGCGTGTGGGGCAGCCCCATAGGGACGTGTGTGAGGCTGCCCCATAGGGACGCGTGTGGGGCTGGGGCTGCCCCATAGAGACGCTTGTGAGGCTGCCCCATAGGGACTCATGTGAGGCTGCCCCATAGGGACGCGTGCGGGGCTGACCCATAGGGACGCATGTGGGGCAGCCCCATAGGGACTCATGTGAGGCTGCCCCATAGGGACGCATGTGGGGCAGCCCCGTAGGGACTCATGTGAGGCTGCCCCATAGGGACGCGTGTGAGGCTGCCCCATAGGGACGCGTGTGGGGCAGCCCCATAGGGACTCATGTGAGGCTGCCCCATAGGGACGCGTGTGAGGCTGCCCCATAGGGACGCGTGTGAGGCTGCCCCATAGGGACGCGTGTGGGGCAGCCCCATAGGGACGTGTGTGAGGCTGCCCCATAGGGACGCGTGTGGGGCTGGGGCTGCCCCATAGAGACGCGTGTGAGGCTGCCCCATAGAGACGCGTGTGGGGCAGCCCCATAGGGACTCATGTGAAGCTGCCCCATAGGGACGTGTGCGGGGCTGACCCATAGGGACGCGTGTGGGGCAGCCCCATAGGGACGCGTGTGGGGCAGCCCCATAGAGACGCGTGTGGGGCAGCCCCATAGGGACGCGTGTGGGGCAGCCCCATAGGGACACGTGTGAGGCTGCCCCATAGGGACTCCTGTGAGGCTGCCCCATAGGGACGCGTGTGGGGCAGCCCCATAGGGACGCGTGTGAGGCTGCCCCATAGGGCCGCGTGTGGGGCTGCCCCATAGGGCCGCGTGTGGGGCAGCCCCATAGGGACGCGTGTGGGGCAGCCCCATAGAGACGCGTCTGAGGCTGCCCCATAGGGACGCGTGTGGGGCAGCCCCATAGGGACGCGTGTGGGGCAGCCCCATAGGGACGCGTGTGGGGCAGCCCCATAGGGACGCGTGTGAGGCTGCCCCATAGGGACTCCTGTGAGGCTGCCCCATAGGGACGCGTGTGGGGCAGCCCCATAGGGACGCGTGTGAGGCTGCCCCATAGGGCCGCGTGTGGGGCTGCCCCATAGGGCCGCGTGTGGGGCAGCCCCATAGGGACGCGTGTGGGGCAGCCCCATAGAGACGCGTCTGAGGCTGCCCCATAGGGACGCGTGTGGGGCAGCCCCATAGGGACGCGTGTGGGGCAGCCCCATAGGGCCGCGTGTGGGGCTGCCCCATAGGGACGCGTGTGAGGCTGCCCCATAGGGACGCATGTGGGGCAGCCCCATAGAGACGCGTGTGGGGCAGCCCCATAGGGACGCGTGTGGGGCTGCCCCATAGGGACGCGTGTGGGGCTGCCCCATAGGGACGCGTGTGAGGCTGCCCCATAGAGACGCGTGTGGGGCTGCCCCATAGGGACGCGTGTGAGGCTGCCTCATAGGGACGCGTGTGGGGCAGCCCCATAGGGCCGTGTGTGGGGCTGCCCCATAGGGACGCGTGTGGGGCAGCCCCATAGGGCCGCGTGTGGGGCTGCCCCATAGCGGCCCCGTGGGGTGACCCCTGTCCGTGGGGCGCCCCCAGGGGTGGCTCTCGCTCTCCCAGGCCCGCTACTCCCTGGGCTGCCACCGGGTCTCGGCCCTGCAGTACGGGGCCACCATGGAGCCGAGGGTGCGGGTCCTGCCCAGGTGGGGGGCAGGGGGGGGAGATGGGGGGACAATGGGGGGGGAGATGGGGGGGCAATGGGGTCTATGGGGGGCAGTGGGGGGGATATGGGGGGGGAGATGGGGGGCAGTGGGGGACAATGGGGGGGACGTGGGGGGCAAGGGGGGGGACATGGGGGGGGATATGGGGGGGAGATGGGGAGCAATGGGGACCATGATGGGCAATGGGGGGGGACATGGGGGGGATATGGGGGGCAATGGGGGGGGAGATGGGGGGGCAATGGGGACCATGGGGGGCAGTGGGGGGGGGACATGGGGGGCAATGGGGGGGAGATGGGGGGGCAATGGGGACCATGGGGGGCAGTGGGGGGGGGACATGGGGGGCAATGGGGTCTATGGGGGGCAAGGGGGGGGGAGATGGGGGTCAATGGGGTCTATGGGGGGCAGTGGGGGGGATATGGGGGGCAATGGGGGGGGGAGATGGGGGGGCAATGGGGACCATGGGGGGCAGTGGGGAGGGGGAGATGGGGGAGGACATGGGGGGCAGTGGGGACCGTGGGGGGCAGTGGGGGGGATATGGGGGGGAGATGGGGGGGCAATGGGGTCTATGGGGGGGCGATGGGGGTGCTATGGGGTCTATGGGGGAGATGGGGGGGCAATGGGGTCTATGGGGGGCAGTGGAGGGGATATGGGGGGCAATGGGGGGGGATATGGGGGGGCAATGGGGACCATAATGGGCAATGGGGGGGGGACATGAGGGGGATATGGGGGGGCAATGGGGTCTATGGGGGGCAGTGGGGGGGAGATGGGGGGGCAATGGGGGGGTAATGTGGTCTATGGGGGGCAGTGGAGGGGATATGGGGGGCAATGGGGGGGGATATGGGGGGGCAATGGGGACCATAATGGGCAATGGGGGGGGAACATGGGGGGAGATGGGGGGGGATATGGGGGGACATAGGGAGTACATTAGGAACAATGGGGGCAATGGGGGGGATATGGGGGGGCAATAGGGATAATGGGGGGCAATGGGGGGGAGGGACATGGGGGGACAATGGGGACCATGGGGGGCAGATGGGGGGGTTACAATGGGGGGGTTGGTGACATCCGTTCCTCCCCTCCCCCCAGGCAGGACCCGGGGGCCCCCCCCCGCTTTGAGGAGGTGCCGGGGAGTGGGGGGGACCCCGAGGACCCCCAGGAGGGGGAGGGCAAAGGTGAGGAGGGGGGGAGGGGAGGGGAGGGGGGGAGGGGCGCAGTCACGTGGGGGTCACCCCCATTTGTGCCCCTCCCCCCCCCAGGGTTGCGCCAGCGCCGGGGACCCCCAGAGAAAGGGGGGGCCCCCCCCCGCCCCCCCCCGGACCCTTTGACCTGGTTTGGGGTCCTGGTGCCCCTCCCCCTGCGGAGGGCGCAGGGCTCCTTCAGCCAAGGTGAGGGGGGGAGAATGGGGGGGTCCCTGCCCCACACTTGGGGGGCTCAACAGGGTCCCTGCCCCACACAATGGGGAGGGTAAATGGGGTCCCTGCCCCACACATCGGGGGCTCAATGGGGTCCCTGCCCCACACGATGGGGGGGGTCTCACTGGGGTCCCTGCCCCACACTTGGGGGTCTCACTGTGGTCCCTGCCCCACACTTGGGGGTCTCACTGTGGTCCCTGCCCCACACGTGGGGGTCTCACTGGGGTCCCTGCCCCACACTTGGGGGTCTCACTGTGGTCCCTGCCCCACACATGGGGGGTCTCACTGGGGTCCCTGCCCCACACATGGGGGGGTCTCACTGTGGTCCCTGCCCCACACGTGGGGGTCTCACTGGAGTCCCTGCCCCACACATGGGGGGTCTCACTGGGGTCCCTGCCCCACACATGGGGGGGTCTCACTGTGGTCCCTGCCCCACACTTGGGGGTCTCACTGTGGTCCCTGCCCCACACTTGGGGGTCTCACTGTGGTCCCTGCCCCACACATGGGGGGTCTCACTGTGGTCCCTGCCCCACACTTGGGGGTCTCACTGTGGTCCCTGCCCCACACTTGGGGGTCTCACTGTGGTCCCTGCCCCACACTTGGGGGTCTCACTGTGGTCCCTGCCCCACACTTGGGGGTCTCACTGTGGTCCCTGCCCCACACGTGGGGGTCTCACTGTGGTCCCTGCCCCACACGTGGGGGTCTCACTGGGGTCCCTGCCCCACACATGGGGGTGTCTCACTGTGCTCCCTGCCCCACACTTGGGGGTCTCACTGTGGTCCCTGCCCCACACTTGGGGGTCTCACTGTGGTCCCTGCCCCACACTTGGGGGTCTCACTGTGGTCCCTGCCCCACACATGGGGGTCTCACTGTGGTCCCTGCCCCACACGTGGGGGTCTCACTGTGGTCCCTGCCCCACACTTGGGGGTCTCACTGGGGTCCCTGCCCCACACATGGGGGGTCTCACTGTGGTCCCTGCCCCACACTTGGGGGTCTCACTGAGGTCCCTGCCCCACACTTGGGGGTCTCACTGTGGTCCCTGCCCCACACTTGGGGGTCTCACTGGGGTCCCTGCCCCACACGTGGGGGTCTCACTGTGGTCCCTGCCCCACACTTGGGGGTCTCACTGTGGTCCCTGCCCCACACGTGGGGGTCTCACTGTGGTCCCTGCCCCACACTTGGGGGTCTCACTGGGTCCCTGCCCCACACATGGGGGTCTCACTGTGGTCCCTGCCCCACACTTGGGGGTCTCAGCGGTGTCGCTGGCGCTGGACGTGGCCGCGCTGCAGAGCGCGGTGGCTGCGGCGGCCGCTCGGTACCGGGCCCTGCTTGGGGGGCAGCGGCGCCCCCGTGCGGACACCGAGGGCAGCGCCGGGAGCAGAGGTGGGGCCTGTGGGTGCCATTGGGGGCTATGGGTGCCATTGGGAGCTATGGGTGCAATTGGGGCCTATGGGTGCCGTTGGGGGCTATGGGTGCCACTGGGGTCTATGGGCGCCATTGGGGGCTATGGGCGCCACTGGGGGCTATGGGCGCCACTGGGGCCTATGGGCGCCGTTGGGGTCTATGGGCGCCACTGGGGCCTATGGGCGCCGTTGGGGTCTATGGGCGCCACTGGGAGCTATGGGTGCCATTGGGGTCTATGGGCGCCACTGGGGGCTATGGGCGCCACTGGGGGCTATGGGCGCCACTGGGGGCTATGGGTGCCACTGGGGGCTATGGGTGCCACTGGGGGCTATGGGTGCCGTTGGGGGCTATGGGTGCCGTTGGGGGCTATGGGTGCCGTTGGGGCCTGTGGGTGCCGTTGGGAGCTATGGGTGCCGTTGGGAGCTATGGGCGCCGTTGGGGCTATGGGCGCCACTGGGGGCTATGGGTGCCATTGAGGCCTATGGGTGCCACTGGGGCCTGTGGGTGCCGTTGGGGGCTATGGGTGCTGTTGGGGCCTATGGGAGACACTGAGCCCCATGGGTGCCGTTGTGACCCATGGGTGCCGCTGAGCCCCCCATGTCCCCACAGATGAGCTGGAGCTGCACGAAGACCCTGTGGGTAACGTGGAGCCTGTCTGCGGGTGACAGTGACGTCACCGCTCGGGATGGTGACGTCACCGCTCACGACAGTGACGTCACTCAAGACAGCGATGTTGCCATTCACAATGGCAAGTGACGTCATCACTTGTGACAGTGATGTCAGCACTCGTGTCAGTGACATCACTTGTGACAGCGACGTCACCACTCGTGTCAGTGACGTCACCACTCGTGACAGTGACATCACCGCTCGTGACAGTGACGTCATCACTTGTGACGTGTCACCATGTCCCTAATAAAGACAACGGCAGCCGCTGCTTTTGTGTCACCTTTGGAGCCATCTTGGCACTGCTGTGACATCACTGTGACGTCACTGTCCCCATCTCGGTAGCGCTATGACGTCAATATGACGTCACTGTGACATCACTTTGTCTCCATCTCAGTAGTGCTATGATGTCACTGTGACGTCACTTTGTCTCCATCTTGGCAGCTCTATGACGTCGATATGACGTCACTGTGGAGCCATACTGGTGCCACCATGATGTCACTGTGACGTCACTTTGTCTCCATCTCAGTAGCACGATTACGTCACTGTGATGTCACTTTGTCTCCATCTCAGTAGCTCTATGACATCACTGTGACGTCACTTTGTCCCCATCTTGGTGCCACTATGACGTCACTACAACCCTTTGGCGCCGCCGTGACATCACTATGACATCATTTTGGCGCCATCCCAGTGCCCCTACAACACACCCCAGCACCCCCCCCCCCATCCATCCAATCACAGCCGCCCCTTTGCCAATCTCTCTGTTTATTGGTCAGACCCCCCCCTTTTACCCCGCCCCCCCCCACCCCACCCCCCCCCGAGCCCGACACCAACCACGTGGGGGGGCAAGGGGGGGGGGGGGGAGGTGTGCGCGAGGAGGAAAGGGGGGGGGAGGGGCGTGTCCTGCGGCGGCTCCACCCACAGAGGGGGGTGAGGAGGGGGAGGAGCTTAGCGGATGGGCGTGTCCCACGGAGGCCCCGCCCCCCCTGGAGGAGGAAGGGGGCGTGGCCTAGCGGATGCTGTAGCGCACGTAGGGCACCTCGATGTCGGCGTCGCTGTCGTCGTTGCAGCAGAGCTCGAAGACCAAGGCCTTGACGTGGCGGCCCAGGCGCTTCTTGGAGACCCGCGCCACGATCTCCGTCATCCTGCGGGGAGATGGGGGGCGGGCTTGGGGGGCGGGACCCATAGAACAGCCCCGGGGGGGAGCCCCATAGGGAGGTGGCTATGGGGGGGGGAGGAACTTGGGGGGCTGGACCCATAGAACAGCCCGGGAGCCCCATAGGGAGGTGGCTATGGGGGCGAGAGGAACTTGGGGGGCAGGACCCATAGAAAAGGGGGAGCCCCATAGGGAGGTGGCTATGGGGGGGGGAGGAACTTGGGGGGCTGGACCCATAGAAAAGGGAGAAGCCCCATAGGGAAGTGGCTATCGGGGGGAGTGGCACTTGGGGGGCTGGACCCATAGAAAAGGGGGGAGCCCCACAGGGAGGTGGCTATGGGGGGGAGAGGAACTTGGGGGGCTGGAGCCATAGGAAAGGGGAGCCCCATAGGGAGGTGGCTATGGGGGGGGAGGGGAACTTGGGGGGCTGGAGGTATAGGAAAGGGGGAGCCCCATAGGGCGGTGGGTATGGGGGCGAGAGGCACTTGGGGGGCTGGAGCCATAGAAAACGGGGGGAGCCCCATAGGGAGGTGGCTATGGGGGCGAGAGGAACTTGGGGGGCTGGAGCCATAGAAAAGGGGGAGCCCCATAGGGAAGTGGCTATGGGGGGGAGAGGCACTTGGGGGGCTGGAGCTATAGAGGAGGGTGCCCTATAGAGGGTGGAGCCCCATAGGGAGGTGGCTATGGGGGGCAAGAGGCACTTGGGGGGCTGGACCCATAGAAAAGGGAGAAGCCCCATAGGGAGGTGGGTATGGGGGGGAGAGGAACTTGGGGGGCTGGAGGCATAGAGGGGGGTGCCCTATAGAGGGTGGAGCCCCATAGGGACATGGCTATGGGGGGTGAGAGGCACTTGGGGGGCTGGACCCATAGAAAAGGGGGAGCCCCATAGGGAGGTGGCTATGGGGGGAAATGGCACTTGGGGGGCTGGAGCCATAGAACAGCCCGCGGAGCCCCATAGGGAGGTGGCTATGGGGGGGAGAGGAACTTGGGGGGCTGGAGCCATAGAACAGCCCGGGGAGCCCCATAGGGAGGTGGCTATGGGGGGGGGAGGAACTTGGGGGGCTGGACCCATAGAAAAGGGGGAGCCCCATAGGGAGGTGGGTATGGGGGGCGAGAGGCACTTGGGGGGCTGGAGCTATAGAGGGTGGAGCCCCATAGGGACATGGCTATGGGGGGGGGGAGAGGAACTTGGGGGGCTGGAGGTATAGAGGGGGGTGCCCTATAGAGGGTGAGCCCCATAGGGAGGTGGCTATGGGGGGGGGAGGAACGTGGGGGGCTGGAGCTATGGAGGGGGGTGCCCTATAGAGGGTGGAGCCCCATAGGGAGGTGGCTATGGGGGGGGGCGGACGCCATAGAACAGCCCGGGAGCCCCATAGGGAGGTGGGTATGGGGGGAGAGGAACTTGGGGGGCTGGACCCATAGAAAAGGGAGAAGCCCCATAGGGAGGTGGGTATGGGGGGGAGAGGTACTTGGGGGGCTGGACCCATAGAAAAGGGGGGAGCTCCATAGGGAGGTGGGTATGGGGGGGGGAGGAACTTGGGGGGCTGGAGCTATAGGAAAGGGGGAGCCCCATAGGGAGGTGGTTATGGGGGTGAGAGGAACTTGGGGGGCTGGACCCATAGAAAAGGGGGAGCCCCATAGGGAGGTGGGTATGGGGGGGGAGGAACTTGGGGGGCTGGACCCATAGAAAAGGGAGAAGCCCCATAGGGAAGTGGCTATCGGGGGGAGTGGCACTTGGGGGGCTGGACCCATAGAAAATGCGGGGAGCCCCATAGGGAGGTGGCTATGGGGGGGGCGGACTTGGGGGGCGGGAGCCATAGAACAGCCCGGGGAGAACCATAGGGAGGTGGGTATGGGGGGGAGGGGAACTTGGGGGGCTGGACACATAAAAAGGGAGAAGCCCCATAGGGAGGTGGCTATGGGGGGGGAGGAACTTGGGGGGCTGGACCCATAGAAAATGGGGAGCCCCATAGGGAGGTGGCTATGGGGGGGGAGAGGTACTTGGGGGGCTGGACCCATAGAAAAGGGGGAGCCCCATAGGGAGGTGGGTATGGGGGAGGGAGGGGAACTTGGGGGGCTGGAGCTATAGAGGGGGGTGCCCTATAGAGAGTGGAGCCCCATAGGGAGGTGGGCATGGGGGGGAGTGGAACTTGGGGGGCTGGACCCATAGAAAGGGAGAAGCCCCATAGGGAGGTGGCTATGGGGGGAGAGGCACTTGGGGGGCTGGACCCATAGAAAAGGGGGGAGCCCCACAGGGAGGTGGCTATGGGGGGGAGAGGAACCTGGGAGGCTGGACCCATAGAAAAGGGGGAGCCCCATAGGGAGGTGGCTATGGGGGGGGAGAGGAACTTGGGGGGCTGGAGGTATAGAGGGGGGTGCCCTATAGAGGGTGAGCCCCATAGGGAGGTGGGTATGGGGGGGGGCGGACGCCATAGAACAGCCCGGGAGCCCCATAGGGAGGTGGGTATGGGGGGGAGAGGTACTTGGGGGGCTGGAGCTATAGAGGGGGGTGCCCTATAGGGACATGGCTATGGGGGGCGAGAGACACTTTGGGGGCTGGACCCATAGAAAAGGGAGAAGCCCCATAGGGAGCGTCCCCCCCCCCCCCCCCCCACAAGTGCCCCCCCATGATATCTCCCCCCATTCATGAGTGCTGCCCCCCCCACCCATGGGTGCCTCCCCCACCCCACCATGGGATATCCCCCTCCCCCACGAGTGCCCCCCCATTAATGGGTGCTGTTTTCCCCCCCATAGGGTGCCCCCCACCCATGGGTACCCTTCCCCCACCCATGGGTGCCCCTCCCCCCCATGGGTGCCTCCCCCCCCCACAATGGGATATCCCCCTCCCCCACAAGTGCCCCCCATGATATCTCCCCCCATTAATGGGTGCTGCACCCCCACCCATGGGTGCCCCTCCCCCCCCATGGGGTGCCCCCCACCCATGGGTGCCCCCCCCATGGGTGCCCCTCCCCACCCATGGGTGCCTCCCCCACCCCACCATGGGATATCCCCCCCCCCCCCATGAGTGCCCCCCCATTAATGGGTGCTGTTTCCCCACCCATAGGGTGCCCCCCACCCATGGGTGCCCCTCCCCCACCCATGGGTGCCCCTCCCCCCCCATGGGTGCCTCCCCCACCCCACAATGGGATATCCCCCTCCCCACAAGTGCCCCCCCCATGATATCTCCCCCCATACATGGGTGCCCCCCCCCCATGGGTGCCTCCCCCCCCACAATGGGATATCCCCCTCCCCCACAAGTGCCCCCCCCATGATATCTCCCCCCATTAATGGGTGCTGCCCCTCCCCCCCCATGGGTGCCCCTCCCCCCCAATGGTTGCCTCCCCCCCCACCCATGGGTGCCCCCCATGGCCTACGGTTGGTCGTGGCGCTCGCGCAGCTTGGCGGGGGGCATGAAGAAGGAGTAGAGCATGGAGACCCCCTGCGACAGCATCGTGATCTCCAGGCGATGCTCGCGCTGTGGGGCAGAGAGAGCCATGGGCGCCCCATAGCGCCCCACAGCACCCCATAGCGCCCCACAGCGCCCCACAGCGCCCCATAGCGCCCCACAGCGCCCCATAGCGCCCCACAGCGCCCCATAGTGCCCCATAGCGCCCCACAGCGCCCCACAGCGCCCCACAGCGCCCCACAGCGCCCCATAGCGCCCCATAGCGCCCCACAGCGCCCCATAGCGCCCCACAGCGCCCCATGGAGGGGGGGGCAGTACCTTGAAGTAGGCGAGGAACTGGCGCAGGGTCATCTCCTGCCCGTCCGGCTGCAGCCCCTGCACCTCGAAGCGGTCCCACAGCGTCCACTCCACCTCGTAGTACTGGGGGGGCAGACCCATAGCGAGGGGGCAGAGCCATAGAGAGGGGGGCAGAAACATAGAGAGGGGGTCATAGCCATGGAGAGGGGTCAGACCCATAGCGAGGAGGCAGAGCCATGGAGAGGGGGTCAGAGCCATGGAGAGGGGTCAGACCCATAGAGAGGGGTCAGACCCATAGAGAGGGGGCAGACCCATAGCGAGGGGGCAGAGCCATAGAGAGGGGTCAGACCCATAGAGAGGGGTCAGACCCATAGCAAGGGGGCAGACCCATAGCAGGGGGGCAGAGCCATAGGGAGGGGGCAGACCCATAGAGAGGGGGGTCAGACCCATAGAGAGGGGGCAGACCCATAGCGAGGGGGTCAGACCCATAGCGAGGGGGCAGAGCCATAGCGAGGGGGTCAGAAACATAGGGAGGGGTCAGACCCATAGCGAGGGGTCAGACCCATAGAGAGGGGTCAGACCCATAGGGAGGGGTCAGACACATAGGGAAGAGATCAGACCCATAGCAAAGGGTCAGAGCCATGGTGAGGGGTCAGACCCATAGCGAGGGGGCAGAGCCATAGAGAAGGGTCAGACCCATAGCGAGGGGGCAGACCCATAGCAAGGGGGCAGAGCCATAGCAAGGGGGCAGAGCCATAGCGAGGGGCCAGAAACATAGGGAGGGGTCAGACCCATAGGGAGGGGTCAGACACATAGGGAAGAGATCAGACCCATAGCAAAGGGTCAGAGCCATGGTGAGGGGTCAGACCCATAGCGGGGGGGCAGACCCATAGAGAGGGGTCAGACCCATAGCGGGGAGTCAGAAACATAGGGAGGGGGCAGAGCCATAGCGAGGGGTCAGACACAAATCAAGGGGCCAGACCCATAGAGAGGGTTCAGAACCATGGAGAGGGGTCAGACCCATAGAGAGGGGGGCAGACCCATAGAGAGGGGGGCAGACCCATAGCCCTATAGGTCCATATCTATAGATTCATGCCCTATAGCTCCATGCCCATGGCTCCGTGCTCTGTAGCTCCCTATCTATAGCTCCATGCCCTATAGCTCTGTATCTATGGGTCTGTGCCCTATAGCTCCGTATCTATGGGTCTGTGCCCTATAGCTCCGTATCTATGGGTCCATGCCCTATAGCTCCCTGTGTCCATGCCCTATAGCGCTGTACCCACAGCTCCATGCCCTATAGCTCCATATCTACGGGTCTGTGCCCTATAGCTCCGTATCTATGGGTCCATGCCCTATAGCTCCCTATCATGCATCCCCCACAGCTCCACACCCCATAGCTCCCTATGTGTCCATACCCCACACCTCCATGCCCCATAGCTCCCTATGTGTCCATACCCCATAGCTTCATACCCCCCAGCTCCGCACCCCCCAGCTCCACACCCCACAACTCCATCCCCCACAGCTCCGCACCACCCAGCTCCACACCCCATAGCTCCATCCCCCACATCTCCACACCCCACAGCTCCCTATGTGTCCACACCCCACAGCTCCCTGTGTCCATACCCCACACCTCCATACCCCACAGCTCCCTATGTGTCCATACCCCACACCTCCATACCCCATAGCCCCACACCCCATAGCTCCATACCCCACACCTCTGCACCCTGCCACCTCCATACCCCACAGCTCCACACCCTACAGCTCCGTATCTGTGTCCATACCCCACACCTCCATCCCCCACACCTCCACACCCCACAGCTCCCTATGCGTCCATACCCCACACCTCCATCCCCCACAGCCCCACACCCCATAGCTCCCTACATGTCCATACCCCCCAGCTCCATACCCCACATCTCCACACCCCATAGCTCCATACTCCATAGCTCCCTATGTGTCCATACCCCACACCTCCATACCCCACAGCTCCACACCCCACACCTCCGCACCCCATAGCTCCCTATGTGTCCATACCCCACAGCTCCACACCCCATAGCTCCATACCCCATAGCTCCCTACGTGTCCATACCCCCCAGCTCCACACCCCCCAGCTCCGTACCCCACAGCTCCATACCCCACACCTCTATACCCCACAGCTCCATCCCCCACATCTCCATGTCCCATAGCTCCCTATGTGTCCATACCCCATAGCTCCATACCCCATAGCTCCATCCCCCACACCTCTGCACCCCCCCACCTCCATACCCCACATCTCCACACCCCACAGCTCCCTATGCGTCCATACCCCACACCTCCATACCCCACATCTCCACACCCCACAGCTCCCTATGTGTCCATACCCCACACCTCCATACCCCATAGCTCCATACCCCACAGCCCCACAACCTATAGCTCCCTATGTGTCCATACCCCATAGCCCCACACCCCATAGCTCCATACCCCACACCTCTGCACCCTGCCACCTCCATACCCCACAGCTCCACACCCTACAGCTCCGTATCTGTGTCCATACCCCACACCTCCATCCCCCACACCTCCACACCCCACAGCTCCCTATGCGTCCATACCCCACACCTCCATCCCCCACAGCCCCACACCCCACAGCTCCCTATGTGTCCATACCCCACACCTCCATCCCCCACAGCCCCACACCCCATAGCTCCCTATGTGTCCATACCCCACACCTCCATCCCCCACAGCCCCACACCCCATAGCTCCCTACATGTCCATACCCCACAGCTCCATACCCCACACCTCCACACCCCATAGCTCCCTATGTGTCCATCCCCCCCACCTCCTCCCCCCACCTCCTCCCCACCTCCATGGGGCAGGCGCGGCTCTCACCTTGTTGCGGGGGCAGGCGATGGGCTCGGAGAAGGCGAGGAAGGGCAGGGCGAGGTTGAGGAAGGCGTTCTTGTAGGAGCCCAGGCGGCGCTGGCCCTGCACCAGCTTGAGCAGCTCCAGGCAGCCCAGCCCCACAACCGCCGCCGTGGTCGTGGCGATGGCCGGGATGATCTTACCCGCGATCAGCTTGCTCTGCCCCACGGAGACGGGGAGCTCAGGGGGGGGTCCCCATGGAGCCCTATGGGGAGCTCAGGGGGGGGTCCCTATGAAGCCCTATGGGGAGCTCAGGGGGGGGTCCCCATGGAGCCCTATGGGGAGGCTGGGGGGTCCCTATGGGGCTGCTGGGGGGTCCCTATGGAGCCCTATGGGGAGCTCAGGGGGGTAGGATCCCCATGGAGCCCTATGGGGAGGCTGCGGGGTCCCCATGGAGCCCTATGGGGAGGCTGGGGGGATGCTGTGGGGATGTGGGGATGCTGTGGCGTCCCCATGGAGCCCTATGGGAGGCTGGGGGGTCCCTATGGAGCCCTATGGGGCTGCTGGGGGGATGCTGGGGGCTCCCCATGGAGCCCTATGGGGAGGCTGGGGGGATGCTGGGGGGATGTGGGGATGCTGGGGTGTCCCCATGGAGCCCTATGGGGAGGCTGGGGGGATGCTGTGGGGATGCTGGGGGGATGCTGTGGGGGTGCTGGGGGCTCCCCATGGATCCCTATGGGGCTGCTGGGGGGATGCTGGGGGCTCCCCATGGAGCCCTATGGGGATGCTGGGGGGTCCCTATGGAGCCCTATGGGGAGGCTGGGGGGATGCTATGGGGGTGCTATGGGGAGGCTGGGGGCTCCCCATGGATCCCTATGGGGATGCTGGGGGGTCCCTATGGAGCCCTATGGGGATGCCGGGGGGGTCCCTATGGAGCCCTATGGGGAGGCTGGGGGGTCCCCATGGAGCCCTATGGGGAGGCTGGGGGGATGCTGGGGGGATGTGGGGATGCTGGGGGATCCCCATGGAGCCCTATGGGGCTGCTATGGGGCTGCTGGGGGGCTGCTGGGGGCACCCCATGGAGCCCTATGGGGAGGCTGGGGGGTCCCTATGGATCCCTATGGGGCTGCTAGGGACACCTATGGGGCTGCTATGGGGATGCTATGGGGCTGCTGGGGGGATGCTATGGGCTCCCCATGGATCCCTATGGGGAGGCTGGGGGGTCCCCATGGAGCCCTATGGGGAGGCTGGGGGGTCCCCATGGAGCCCTATGGGGCTGCTATGGGGCTGCTGGGGGCACCCCATGGAGCCCTATGGGGAGGCTGGGGGGTCCCTATGGATCCCTATGGGGCTGCTAGGGACACCTATGGGGCTGCTATGGGGCTGCTATGGGGCTGCTGGGGGGATGCTATGGGCTCCCCATAGATCCCTATGGGGCTGCTATGGGGCTGCTGGGGGGATGCTATGGGCTCCCCATGGATCCCTATGGGGCTGCTGGGGGGATGCTGGGGGCTCCCCATGGAGCCCTATGGGGAGGCTGGGGGGTCCCTATGGGGCTGCTGGGGGGTCCCTATGGAGCCCTATGGGGCGGCTGGGGGGAGGCTGTGGGGATGTGGGGATGCTGGGGCGTCCCTATGGAGCCCTATGGGGAGGCTGGGGGCACCCCATGGAGCCCTATGGGGAGGCTCGGGGGTCCCTATGGAGCCCTATGGGGAGGCTGGGGGGTCCCTATGGAGCCCTATGGGGAGGCTGGGGGGTCCCCATGGAGCCCTATGGGGATGCTATGGGGATGCTATGGGCTCCCCATGGATCCCTATGGGGCTGCTATGGGGCTGCTGGGGGGCTGCTGGGGGCACCCCATGGAGCCCTATGGGGAGGCTGGGGGGTCCCTATGGATCCCTATGGGGATGCTATGGGGCTGCTGGGGGGATGCTATGGGCTCCCCATGGATCCCTATGGGGAGGCTGGGGGGTCCCTATGGATCCCTATGGGGCTGCTAGGGACACCTATGGGGCTGCTATGGGGATGCTATGGGGCTCCTATCGGGCAGCGATTGAGCAGAGTTGGGCAAGCAATGCAGCTGCTATGGGGAAGCAATGCGGCTGCTGGGGGGATGCTATGGGCTCCCCATAGATCCCTATGGGGCTGCTATGGGGCTGCTGGGGGGATGCTATGGGCTTCCCCATGGATCCCTATGGGGCTGCTGGGGGGATGCTGGGGGGTCCCCATGGAGCCCTATGGGGAGGCTGGGGGTATGCTGTGGGGATGTGGGGATGCTGGGGGGTCCCTATGGAGCCCTATGGGGAGGCTGGGGGGTCCCCATGGAGCCCTATGGGGAGGCTGGGGGGTCCCTATGGAGCCCTATGGGGAGGCTGGGGGGTCCCCATGGAGCCCTATGGGGAGGCTGGGGGGTCCCTATGGAGCCCTATGGGGATGCTGGGGGGTCCCTATGGAGCCCTATGGGGAGGCTGGGGGGTCCCCATGGAGCCCTATGGGGAGGCTGGGGGGATGCTGTGGGGATGTGGGGATGCTGGGGGGTCCCCATGGAGCCCTATGGGGAGGCTGGGGGGATGCTGAGGAGAGGCTGTGGGTTCCCTATGGATCCCTATGGGAATGCTGGGGGCTCCCCATGGAGCCCTATGGGGAGGCTGGGGGGAGGCTGGGGGGTCCCTATAGATCCCTATGGGGCTGCTGGGGGGATGCTATGGGCTCCCCATGGAGCCCTATGGGGCTGCTATGGGGATGCTATGGGGCACCTCATGGTTCCCTATAGGCTGGGGGCTCCTCATGGATCCCTATAGGGATGCTGTGGGGATGCTATGGGGCTGCTGGGGGGATGCTATGGGCTCCCCATGGAGCCCTATGGGGAGGCTGGGGGGATGCTATGGGCTCCACATGGATCCCTATGGAGCTGCTATGGGGATGCTATGGGGCTGCTGGGGGCTCCCCATGGATCCCTATGGGGAGGCTGGGGGGATGCTGGGGGCTCCCCATGAATCCCTATGGGGCTGCTATGGGGCTGCTATGGGGATGCTAGGGGGCTGCTGGGGGGATGCTGGGGGCTCCCCATGGATCCCTATGGGGATGCTGGAGGGATGCTATGGGCTCCCCATGGAGCCCTATGGGGCTGCTAGGGACGCCTGTGGGGCCTCTATGGACACCTCTCGTCTCTAGCACCCATAGGAGCACCCATACCACCCATAGGAGCACCCCCAGCACCCATAGGAGCACCCCTAGCACCCATAGGAACACCCATACCACCCATAGGAGCACCCACAGCACCCATAGAAGCACCCCTAGCACCCATAGGAGCACCCACAGCACCCATAGCAGCACCCATAGCAGCACCCATAGGAACACCCACAGCAGCACCCATAGAACCCATAGGAGCACCCCTAGCACACATAGGAGCACCCCTAGCACCCATAGGAGCACCCCTAGCACACATAGGAGCACCCCTAGCACCCATAGGAGCACCCACAGCACCCATAGGAGCACCCCTAGCACCCACAGCACCCATAGGAGCACCCATAACACCCACAGGAGCACCCACAGCACCCATAGGAACACCCACAGCACCCATAGGAGCACCCACAGCACCCATAGGAGCACCCACAGCACCCATAGGAGCACCCATAGGAGCACCCATAGGAGCACCCACAGCACCCATAGGAGCACCCCTAGCACCCACAGCACCCATAGGAGCACCCATAGGAGCACCCACAGCACCCATAGGAGCACCCATAGGAGCACCCCTAGCACCCATAGGAGCACCCATAGGAGCACCCATAGCAGCACCCATAGGAGCACCCACAGGAACACCCACAGCACCCATAGGAGCACCCATAGCACCCACAGCACCCATAGGAGCACCCATAGGAGCACCCACCTTGTGGCGGTCGGCCGGGGGGATGTCGTAGTTCTCCGCCCGCAGGTTGGAAGCAGCCACGATGAAATCCATGTGGAAGTTGGTGTCATCGTCCTGGGGGGATGGGGGGGGGAGCAGCACCCATGGGTGCTCTGGGGGGGGGCACCCATGGGTGCTGGGGTGGGGTGGGGGAGGGGCAGCACCCACCTTCTCGAAGTCAATGGGGTACATGCGGAACCCGCGCAGCTCCTCGGGGCTGGGCAGCGACGCCTTCAGCTCCTCCAGGCGCCCGTCATCTATGGGTGGGGGGCACCCATGGGACCCCAGAGCACCCATGGGACCCCCATTGCACCCATGGGACCCCCATTGCACCCATGGGACACCCATTGCACCCATGGGACACCCAGAGCACCCATGGGACACCCATTGCACCCATGGGACCCCCATTGCACCCATGGGACACCCAGAGCACCCATGGGACACCCATTGCACCCATGGGACCCCCAGAGCACCCATGGGACCCCCATTGCACCCATGGGACCCTCAGAGCACCCATGGGAGCCTCAGAGCACCCATGGGACCCCCATTGCAACCACGGGACACCCATTGCACCCATGGGACCCCCAGAGCACCCATGGGACCCCATTGCACCCATGGGACACCAGAGCACCCATGGGACACCAGAGCACCCATGGGTACCCCATTGCACCCATGGGACCCTATTGCACCCATGGGACCCTCATTGCACCCATGGTACCCTCAGAGCACCCATGGGACACCCAGAGCACCCATGGGACCCCCATTGCACCCATGGGTGCCCTAACCTTGAATCCAACTATCACCACCCACAGGTAACCCTACCCCTAAGCCTAAGCCCCCCCAGCACCCATAACCCCCCCCCAGCACCCACAGGTACCCCATAACCCCCCCATTCCCCATACCCTCCCTCATCCCCCATCTTCCCATCCCCCATCCCCCCCCATTCCCCCATCCCCCCTAAGCCCACCCCCCCTCCCCCTGTCCATCTCCCCCCATCCCCCTCCCCCATCCCCATCCCCCATAACCCCCCCATCCCCCCCCATAACCCCTCCCCATCCCCCATCAACTCTCCCCCATCCCCCCTATTTCCCATCCCCATTTCCCATCCCCCATGCCCCCCATTTCCCATCCCCCCATTCCCCCTATTTGCCCATCCCCCCCATCCCCCCCATTTCCCATCCCCCTCAATCCCCCATCCCCCAATAACCCCCCCATCTCCCATCCCCCCTATTTCCCATCCCCCCCCATTCCCCCCCATCCCCCATCCCCCCCATCTCCCATCCCCCCCCCATCCCCCCCCATCCCCCATCCCCACCCCTCATCCCCCATAACCCCTCTCTCCCCCCATCCCCTCCCCCCATCC
The DNA here is from genome assembly GCF_034315485.1 of Pezoporus occidentalis. Taxonomy (NCBI): domain Eukaryota; kingdom Metazoa; phylum Chordata; class Aves; order Psittaciformes; family Psittacidae; genus Pezoporus; species Pezoporus occidentalis. The sequence continues at coordinate 8,034 of NW_026912816.1, read as the reverse complement.
CCATCCCCCACTCCCCATCCCCCCCATTTCCCCTCATACATGTGGATCCGGACCCCCCATCCCCCATCACCCCCATCCCCCATGACCCCCCTCCCCCCATTTCCCCTCCCCCCATTTCCCCTCCCCCCATACCCAAGCTGGCACTGGCGCTCTCCCCCCATTTCCCTCCCCTCCCCCCATTTCCCTCCCCTCCCCCCATTTCCCCCCCCCCCCCATTTCCCCTCCCCCATACCCATGCTGGCCGCGGCGCTCTGCAGCTCCTGGTCGGACACGTGGATCCGGACCCCGGCTTTGGGGGCGAAGGGGGGGACCCGCACGTGGCGCAGGAGCGCGGCCACGGCCCCACGGTCCCGGCTGCCCCCCAGCCCATAGCTCTGAGCAAAGAGGTTGGCGGCCGCCACCACGTAGTCAAGGTGCAGGGGCTGGGGAGAGAGAGAGCACCCATGGGTGTCAATGGGGGGAGAGAGCACCCATGGGTGTCAATGGGAGCACCCATGGGTGTCAATGGGGGGAGAGAGCACCCATGGGTGTCAATGGGAGCACCCATGGGTGTCACTGGGGGAGCACCCATGGGTGTCACTGGGGGGAGAGAGCACCCATGGGTGTCAATGGGGGAGCACCCAGGGGTGGCACAGGGAGCACCCATGGGCGGCACAGGGAGCACCCAGGGGTGGCACAGGGGGAGCGCCCAGGGGTGTCAATGGGGAGCACCCAGGGGTGTCACAGGGAGCACCCATGGGTGTCAATGGGGGAAGGGGGGGCACAGCCCCACGGTCCCGGCTGCCCCCCAGCCCATAGCTCTGAGCAAAGAGGTTGGCGGCCGCCACCACGTAGTCAAGGTGCAGGGGCTGGGGAGAGAGAGAGCACCCATGGGTGTCAATGGGAGCACCCATGGGTGTCAATGGGAGCACCCATGGGTGGCACAGGGAGCTCCCATGGGTGTCAATGTGGGGAGAGAGCACCCATGGGTGTCAATGGGGGGAGAGAGCACCCATGGGTGTCAATGGGGGAGCACCCAGGGGCGTCACAGGGAGCACCCAGGGGTGTCACAGGGACAGCACCCAGGGGTGGCACAGGGAGCACCCAGGGGTGGCACAGGGAAGCACCCATGGGTGGCACAGGGAGCACCCATGGGTGTCACAGGGAGCACCCAGGGGTGGCACAGGGACAGCACCCAGGGGTGTCACAGGGACAGCACCCAAGGGTGTCACAGGGGAGCACCCAGGGGTGGCACAGGGGAGCACCCAGGGGTGGCACAGGGACAGCACCCAAGGGTGTCACAGGGGAGCACCCAGGGGTGTTAATGGGGGAAGGGGGGGCACAGCCCCACGGTCCCGGCTGCCCCCCAGCCCATAGCTCTGAGCAAAGAGGTTGGCGGCCGCCACCACGTAGTCAAGGTGCAGGGGCTGGGGAGAGAGAGAGCACCCATGGGTGTCAATGGGAGCACCCATGGGTGTCAATGGGGGGAGAGAGCACCCATGGGTGTCAATGGGAGCACCCATGGGTGTCAATGGGAGCACCCAGGGGTGTCACAGGGGGAGCACCCAGGGGTGTCACAGGGAGCACCCATGGGTGTCAATGGGGGAGCACCCATGGGTGTCACAGGGAGCACCCATGGGTGTCAATGGGGGAAGGGGGGGCACAGCCCCACGGTCCCGGCTGCCCCCCAGCCCATAGCTCTGAGCAAAGAGGTTGGCGGCCGCCACCACGTAGTCAAGGTGCAGGGGCTGGGGAGAGAGAGAGCACCCATGGGTGTCAATGGGAGCACCCATGGGTGTCAATGGGGAGAGAGCACCCATGGGTGTCAATGGGGGGAGAGAGCACCCATGGGTGTCAATGGGGGGAGAGAGCACCCATGGGTGTCAATGGGAGCACCCATGGGTGTCAATGGGAGCACCCATGGGTGTCAATGGGGGAGCACCCATGGGTGTCAATGGGAGCACCCATGGGTGTCAATGGGGGGAGAGAGCACCCATGGGTGTCAATGGGAGCACCCATGGGTGTCAATGGGGGGAGAGAGCACCCATGGGTGTCAATGGGAGCACCCATGGGTGTCAATGGGGGAGCACCCATGGGTGTCAATGGGGGCAGAGAGCACCCATGGGTGTCAATGGGGGAGCACCCAGGGGTGGCACAGGGAGCACCCATGGGCGGCACAGGGAGCACCCAGGGGTGGCACAGGGGGAGCGCCCAGGGGTGTCAATGGGGAGCACCCAGGGGTGTCACAGGGAGCACCCATGGGTGTCACAGGGACAGCACCCATGGGTGGCACAGGGGGAGCACCCATGGGTGGCACAGGGACAGCACCCAGGGGTGTCACAGGGAGCACCCAGGGGTGTCACAGGGAGCACCCAGGGGTGGCACAGGGACAACACCCATGGGTGTCAATGGGGGAGCACCCATGGGTGTCACAGGGGAGCACCCATGGGTGTCAATGGGGGAAGGGGGGGCACAGCCCCACGGTCCCGGCTGCCCCCCAGCCCATAGCTCTGAGCAAAGAGGTTGGCGGCCGCCACCACGTAGTCAAGGTGCAGGGGCTGGGGGGAGAGAGAGCACCCATGGGTGTCAATGGGGGGAGAGAGCACCCATGGGTGTCAATGGGAGCACCCATGGGTGTCAATGGGAGCACCCATGGGTGGCACAGGGAGCTCCCATGGGTGTCACAGGGAGCACCCATGGGTGTCACAGGGAGCACCCAGGGGTGGCACAGGGAGCACCCAGGGGTGTCACAGGGGGAGCACCCATGGGTGGCACAGGGAGCACACATGGGTGTCAATGGGGGAGCACCCAGGGGTGGCACAGGGAGCACCCAGGGGTGGCACAGGGACAGCACCCATGGGTGGCACAGGGACAGCACCCATGGGTGGCACAGGGAGCACCCAGGGGTGGCACAGGGGGGAGGGGAGCACCCAGGGGTGGCACAGGGAGCACCCATGGGTGTCACAGGGAGCACCCATGGGTGTCACAGGGAGCACACAGGGGTGGCACAGGGACAGCACCCATGGGTGGCACAGGGAGCACCCATGGGTGGCACAGGGAGCACCCAGGGGTGGCACAGGGGGAGCACCCAGGGGTGTCACAGGGGGGAGGGGGAGCACCCAGGGGTGTCACAGGGAGCACCCATGGGTGTCACAGGTAGCACCCAGGGGTGTCACAGGGAGCACCCAGGGGTGGCACAGGGAGCACCCATGGGTGTTAATGGGGGAAGGGGGGGCACAGCCCCACGGTCCCGGCTGCCCCCCAGCCCATAGCTCTGAGCAAAGAGGTTGGCGGCCGCCACCACGTAGTCAAGGTGCAGGGGCTGGGGAGAGAGAGAGCACCCATGGGTGTCAATGGGAGCACCCATGGGTGTCAATGGGAGCACCCATGGGTGTCAATGGGAGCACCCAGGGGTGTCAATGGGGGGAGAGAGCACCCATGGGTGTCAATGGGGGGAGAGAGCACCCATGGGTGTCAATGGGAGCACCCATGGGTGTTAATGGGGGAGCACCCAGGGGTGGCACAGGGAGCACCCATGGGTGGCACAGGGAGCACCCAGGGGTGGCACAGGGAGCACCCATGGGTGTCAATGGGGGAGCAGCCATGGGTGGCACAGGGAGCACACATGGGTGTCAATGGGGGAGCACCCAGGGGTGGCACAGGGAGCACCCAGGGGTGGCACAGGGACAGCACCCAGGGGTGGCACAGGGACAGCACCCATGGGTGGCACAGGGACAGCACCCATGGGTGGCACAGGGAGCACCCAGGGGTGGCACAGGGGGGAGGGGAGCACCCAGGGGTGGCACAGGGAGCACCCATGGGTGGCACAGGGGAGCACCCATGGGTGGCACAGGGGAGCACCCAGGGGTGGCACAGGGGGAGCACCCAGGGGTGGCAGTGGGGGGCAGGAATGGGTGTTAATGGGGGGTGCACCCATGGGTGGCAGTGGGGAGCAGCAATGGGTGTTAAAGGGGGGCACCCATGGGTGTTAATGGGGGCACCCATGGGTGGCAGTGGGCGGAGGGGGAGCACCCATGGGCGGCAGTGGGGGGCAGCAATGGGTGTTAAAGGGGGGCACCCATGGGTGTTAATGGGGGCACCCATGGGTGGCAGTGGGCGGAGGGGGAGCACCCATGGGTGGCAGTGGGGGGCAGCAATGGGTGTTAAATGGGGGGCACCCATGGGTGGCAGAGTGGGGAGGGGGAACACCCATGGGTGGTGGTGGGGGGCAGCAATGGGTGTTAAATGGGGGGCACCCATGGGTGGCAGAGTGGGGAGGGGGAGCACCCATGGGTGGTGGTGGGGGGCCACCCATGGGTGGCAGTGGGGGGAGGGGTGTACCCATGGGTGTCAAAGGGGGGAGGGGGGCACCCATGGGTGGCAGTGAGGGGATGGGTAGCACCCAGGGGTGGCAGAGGGGCAGCAATGGGTGTTAACGGGGGGCACCCATGGGTGTCAGTGGGGGGCACCCATGGGGGCATCAATGGTGACTGAGGGCACCCAAGGGTGCTGCTGCACTCACGTTGTCGGGGTCGAAGACCAATGGGTGGGGGCAGCGCTTGGGTCCCGACCAGAAGAGGGTCCCCGAGTTCGTTTTCTGTGGGGGGAGACACAGTGAGGACCCCCAATGCCCGCTATGGGTCCCAATGCCCCGCTATGGGTCCCAATGCACCCCTATGGGTCCCAATGCCCCCCTATGGGTCCCAATGCCCCCCTATGGGTCCCAATGCACCCCTATGGGTCCCAATGCCCCCCTATGGGTCCCAATGCCCCGCTATGGGTCCCAATGCACCCCTATGGGTCCCAATGCCCCCCTATGGGTCCCAATGCCCCGCTATGGGTCCCAATGCACCCCTATGGGTCCCAATGCCCCGCTATGGGTTCTATAGCATCCCAATCCCCCCAATGCACCGCTATGGGTCCTATAGCATCCCAATCCCCTCAATGCACCCCTATGGGTCCCAATGCACCCCTATGGGTCCCAATGCATCCCTATGGGTCCCAATGCACCCCTATGGGTCCCAATGCACCCCTATGGGTCCTATAGCATCCCAATCCCCCCAATGCACCGCTATGGGTCCTATAGCATCCCAATCCCCCCAATGACCCCCAATGCATCCCTATGGGTCCTAGAGCATCCCAATCCCTCCAATGACCCCCCAATGCACCGCTATGGGTCCTAGAGCATCCCAATCCCCTCAATGCACCGCTATGGGTCCTAGAGCATCCCAATCCCTCCAATGACCCCCAATGCATCCGTATGGGTCCTAGAGCATCCCAATCCCCCCAGTGACCCCCAATGCCCCGCTATGGGTCCCCGTGCCCCCCATGGGTGCCAGTGCCCCCCGTGACCTGTCCCGGGGGGAAGTTGTGCAGCAGCTGCCGGATGTTGTTGCTGTACTGGCGGTGCCAGTGCCTGCAGGCCCAGGCCACGGACCCCCAATGCACCCCTATGGGTCCCAATGCACCCCTTTGGGTCCCAATGCACCACTATGGGTTCTATAGCATCCCAATCCCCCCAATGCACCGCTATGGGTCCTATAGCATCCCAATCCCCTCAATGCACCCCTCTGGGTCCCAATGCACCGCTATGGGTCCTAGAGCATCCCAATCCCCTCAATGCACCCCTATGGGTCCCAATGCATCCCTATGCGTCCTATAGCATCCCAATCCCCCCAACGCACCGCTATCGGTCCCAATGCACCGCTATGGGTCCTATAGCATCCCAATCCCCTCAATGCACCGCTATGGGTCCCAATGCATCCCTATGGGTTCTATAGCATCCCAATCCCCCCAATGCCCCGCTATGGGTCCCCGTGCCCCCCATGGGTGCCAGTGCCCCCCGTGACCTGTCCCGGGGGGAAGTTGTGCAGCAGCTGCCGGATGTTGTTGCTGTACTGGCGGTGCCAGTGCCCGCAGGCCCAGGCCACGGACCCCCAATGCACCCCTATGGGTCCCAATGCACCCCTATGGGTCCCAATGCATCCCTATGGGTCCCAATGCACCCCTATGGGTCCCAATGCACCCCTATGGGTCCTATAGCATCCCAATCCCCCCAATGCACCGCTATGGGTCCTATAGCATCCCAATCCCCCCAATGACCCCCAATGCATCCCTATGGGTCCTAGAGCATCCCAATCCCTCCAATGACCCCCCAATGCACCGCTATGGGTCCTAGAGCATCCCAATCCCCTCAATGCACCGCTATGGGTCCTAGAGCATCCCAATCCCTCCAATGACCCCCAATGCATCCCTATGGGTCCCAGAGCATCCCAATCCCCCCAGTGACCCCCAATGCCCCGCTATGGGTCCCAGTGCCCCCCATGGGTGCCAGTGCCCCCCGTGACCTGTCCCGGGGGGAAGTTGTGCAGCAGCTGCCGGATGTTGTTGCTGTACTGGCGGTGCCAGTGCCTGCAGGCCCAGGCCACGCAGTCGGGCCAGTCCCGGGGCCGGTCCGTGACCAGGCTCCGCTCCACGGCCTCCAGCACCTCCAGAGGCTGCGTCCCCGCCAGGCGCAGCGTCCGCTCCAGGAAGCGGGGGTCCCTGTGGGGAGATGGGGGGGGGAAATGGGGCGGATGTGGGGGGAAAGGGGGGGGATGTGGGGGGGATGTGGGGGAGAGATGGGGGGGAAAGGGGGGGGAAATAGGGGGGAAACGGGGGAGATGGGGGGGAAATGGGGAGATGGGGGGGATGTGGGGGGAAATGGGGGGAATGGGGGGAAATGGGGGGGAGATGGGGGGGATGTGGGGGGGATGGGGGGGATGGGGGGGATGTGGGGGGAAATGGGGGGAATAGGGGGGGAAACGGGGGGGAGATGGGGGGAAAGAGGGGGGGAGATGGGGGGGTTGTGGGGGGGGATGGGGGGGGAATGGGGGGGAAATGCGGAGATGGGGGGGAAAGGGGGGGGAACGGGGGGGAGATGGAGGGATGTGGGGGGAAATGGGGGGGAATAGGGGAGGAAACGGGGGGGAGATGGGGGGGATGTGGGGGGAAATGGGGGCAATAGGGGAGGAAACGGGGGGCAGATGGGGGGATGTGGGGGGGGAAATGGGGGACAATAGGGGGGGAATTGGGGGGGATGTGGGGGGGAATGGGGTGAATAGGTGGGGAGATGGGGGGATGTGGGGGGAGATGGGGGGAAACATGGGGGAAGATGGGGGGGATGTGGGGGGGAATGGGGGTAAATGGGGGGGGAGATGGAGGGGATTGGGGGGAATGGAGGGGGAAATGGGGGGGAATGGGGGGATGTGGGGGGAGATGGGGGGGATGTGGGGGGAAGATGAGGGGAAAAACACGGGGGGGGAATGGGGGGAAAATGGGGGGAATAGGGGGGAGATGGGGGGAATGGGGGGGAGATGGGGGAAACGGGGGAGATGGGGGTGTATGGGGGTGTCACACAGGGGGTTATGGGGTGTCATGGGCGGCTTATGGGGTGCCATGGGGGGTTATGGGGTGTTACGGGGTGTTATGGGGTGTTATGGGGGTGTCTTGCGGTGTTATGGGATGTCATGGGCGGCTTATGGGGTGCTATGAGGTGTTATGGGGTGCTATGGGGTGCCATGGGGGGTTATGGGGGTTATGGGGGGCAGTCACCCACATCAGATACTGGTTCACGTTCTCTGCCGGCTGCTTGAAGAGTCCCTCGAACTCATCCCGTGCCCACTGTGAAGAATGGGGGGGGTGTGGGGTGTGGGTCAGGGTGCACCCAGCACAGGGCACCCCCATAGATCCCCCCACACAATGCACCCAGAGCCACCTACCCCACCCCATAGGAACCCCTCAATCCCCCCATAGCCCAACCAGAGCCCCCCTATGGGGCGTGGGGGGGGATGGGGGGTACCCAGCACAGGGCACCCCCATAGATCCCCCCACACAATGCACCCAGAGCCACCTACCCCACCCCTTAGGAAGCCCTCAACCCCCCCTAGACCAATCAGAGCCCCCTATAGAACCCCCCTATGGGGTCAGGGTGCACCCAGCACAGGACACCCCCATGGATCACCCCACACAATGCACCCAGAGCCACCTACCCCACACCTTAGGAAGCCCTCAACC
>NW_026912815.1:0-17781 GCF_034315485.1 Pezoporus occidentalis | reverse complement strand
TCCCTCCTTCTGCAGGGCAGGTGATGTTAAGCATGACCTGAAAATCTCAAAGAAATTAGGCATTGGGAAGCTTCCAAGCACGGAGTTGGTTGGGGTGAGACTTGAGAGCATCCTCTCAAGAGACAGAGGCAAAATCTCCTTCCCCGTAAGACACTTGAGAATCCACTGGATTCCCCTCAGAACAACCCTTTTTTTTCCAGACCATTGACAGAAATGCCATATTTGTCATCGACAATGCCCATTTCATTGACCCCGCCTCCTGGAGTATCATGGCACCTCTGCTCTGGAACATCTCTGTCTTCATGGTCATGAGCTTATGTCCCGGCTTTGCAAGAACCGAGAGCTTTCACAAAGCCACAGCAAACAACCTGATGTCCCATAAAATCATCTGCTTTCAACTAGAGAAGCTGAAACCTTCAGCTGTGGCGCAGAAGCTCTGCCACGACCTTGGAGTGGTCAGCATCCCTAGGGCTTTAGTGAGGTAAGTTGGAGCAGGGGAGCTCCCTGGACACGAAGCATAGGAGCTGCCAACCCTTTGCTGTTTCACAAGGAGGAAGGGAGGAAGACCCCCAAGGCCAAGCATATCTGGGGTGTGAAAAGGGCTTGGTCTAAGTGGCCAGGCTGTGTGGCAGATTCCCTGGGGCAGAAGTCTGCCCTGCTGCCAGCGAGCACCTAAGCTCCTGAGGAGAGGAAAGGCAGGGCTTGCTGCTCTGTGCTTTGGGCACTGTCTGCAAGTCTTTCCCCAGGGACTTCAGCAAAGGCTGGAGGTTCAGGGGGGCCAAAAACCACATGCCAGCAGGAGGACCTCCCTTTCAGAAGTGAGGTGTAGCTGTGACAAAGATGCTGGCTCCCCAGCTATGCCTGAGTGGCTTGCTACCCACCTCAACTGTTTTTCCTTTTAGGGTGGCGAGTCACTGGAACATGTTGTCCAAAGATGTGGTGAATGCTCCACCCCTGGGAGTGTTCAAGGTCGGGTTGGACAGAGCCTTGGGCGACATGGTCTAGTGTGAGGTGTCCTTGCCCATGGCAGGGGGTTGGAACTAGATGATCCTAAGGTCCTTTTCTATGATTCTACTTTTCTTGTGCTGATCACTGCTGGATCTGTTCCTGCCCAGGTTCCTGGTCCAAAGAAGCTTGGGGATCCCGTATTACTTGGAGGAGCTGGTGCACTTCCTTCGTTGCAACGACATGCTCTTGTTCCGCACCAAGAAGTGGGGTGAAAAAGCAGAGGACAGCTGGGAGAACCTGAACAGTAAGAACCTTTGCCACTGACTAATGAGTTGCTGTGTTGCATTCCCTACAGCACAAACTTGCCCCTTCATTGCCCCATGGATTAGGGGCAGAGTAAGATCTTGCAGCAGATCATGCAGAACTTGGCCTGGCAGAGGCACGGGCTTCTGTGTGCCTTGTTGTCAGGACAGCCAAAGCAGTGGCTCACAAGTTGTGGCTTGGAGGGGCCTCAGTTCTTGGGGCTAAACCTCAGGGGAAATGGTTCTGGACCACGTGTGTTGTGGTCCTGAGACGTTCTCATGAGCACAGAACTTACGTTGGCCAAATGCTAGCTTAACTGAGAACAAACTCCAGCTTGAGGTGAGGGCCAGGCGCGGGAAACTTCCAGTGAAAACTATTTTGCTCTGCTTAGAGAGCATGTTCAGCACCCGCAGGTCAGTGCACGTGTACTGTGTGGTGTGAGGGGGCCTTGGACTATTTCAGGTGAACTTGGAAACATTTTCAGGCTGCAGGTCACTTTGCAAATTGCCTCATTCCTTCTCTCTTCCTCCACCTAGCTTTTGCAGTCTTGGAGTCATCCCTCACAGCAAGCTCAAGGTCCAGAGCAGGGGCTGCGGCCATGATCTGCATTGTAAGGCCAGGCGTGAACCTGGACAGCACCATGCTGCCCAGTAACTTGAAAGGTGAGGGGCAGAGAGCCACTCTGCTGGCCCTTGGCTGTGCCGCAGGGGCTGGAGGGAGGCTGGGCATCACTGTGCTGCAGAGTCACCCTCTCAGCTTTGGGGCTGTCCTTGGAAAAGGTGGCTCTGCTCCAACCAGCAACAGTCCTGGCACTGTGGGCAACCATTTTCCCTTCCTGTGTGTGGAGCAGCTTGAGCCTGCTGGTTGCTTTCCAGCAGCAGGTAGAAGAGGAAAAGTTGTTGGTGCAACACTAAAATGACTCCCTTTTCTCACAGAAGCTACTTTGTCTCTACTGGGACAAAAATTTGACTTGCCTCTGACTCACCTTTGAACATTCTATCTTGCTACTTTCTTTTTGAGTTCCCCAGCTAACAATGGTTTCATGGCATGTTGTGGTGGTTTAAGCCCAGCCACGCATCTCACACTGTCACTCCCCCCCACCCCCCCTCCCGGTGGGAGGGGGAGGAGAATGGAAAGAATGTAACTCCAATGGGTTGAGATAAGAACAGTTGAGTAACTAAGGTATAACACAAACCACTACTGCTACCACCAATAATAATAATGATAAGGGAAATAACAAGGGAAGAGAATACAACCGCTCACCACCTGCCAACCGATACCCAGTCCGACCAAGCAGGGATCTGACCCTTCCTGGTAACTGCCCCCAGTTTACATCCTGGGCATGATGTGCTGTGGTATGGAATACCTCTTTGGCTAGTCTGGGTCAGCTGTCCTGTCTCTGCTTCCTCCTGGCTTCCCCTCCTCCCTGGCAGAGCATGAGACTCAGAAGATCCTTGGTCAGACTAAACATTACTTAGCAACAACTAAAAACATCGGTGTTACCAGCGTTGTTCCGAGGCTAAAGTCAAAAACACAGCAGTGCACCAGCTACTAAGAAGGAGAAAAATGACTGCTCCTGCTGAACCCAAGACACACGTAATTAAAAAAAATAAACCACTTTCCTGCGGATTTTCATGGAAGTTCCCCTGTAGCCAGGGGAACTGTCAATGACTGTTGAATGTCCCTCCTGTCTGTCAGTAGCCATTTGTATGAACCTTGAAGAAACATTCCTGCTCTTAAGTTGTTTTGCCCAAAGCAACCCAAGAAGAAAAGTCAAAGAAAAGAAGAGTAAGGTCTGGCTGAGTTGAGACAACCTTTCTCGGGAGCTCTGAGTTCACCTCTGAGGTGGTGAAAGTTGTCTGTTCCCTGCTTGCAGTGCTGGCAAAAACCTAGTCCAGGTTTGGTAGGGCACATTGTGGGACGCACGTACCTGCTGGATCCTGCCCTATCCCAGTGGGGGAGTGTGTCTGTTGAGTGTCTCACTTTTTCCCAGGCCCTGTGAACTGCAAATCCAGTAGGAGCGGAGCCATTGTGCAGACACCTGTCCTGGGCTGCAGTTGCCCAGAAGTGGCCAGTGTAGGGCCAAAGCCTATCCTGTTCATGTGTCGAATCTTTGCAGTGCCTCCAGCCTCAGCGTGGGGAAGAGGCAGGACTGAGATGTGTGGCTTCTCCTTGACAGAGATTGTGCTGGCTCAGCTGGACGAGATCACCCCACTGGAGCAGACAGTTTTGAAGTTTGCAGCCATCATCGGGCCGGTGTTCACTACGCAGCTGCTGTCATACATTCTTCCGATTAGAATGAGGCACAAGATGACTACCTTGTTGGACAGTCTAGTGAGTGACAACATCCTCAAGTGGATGGAGAGCACTGAGGAGCCAGAAGACGTCCAAGATCCTAGCAAGGAGCCAGCCACCCCTCCGCAGGCAGAGATTGGTAAGTGGTAGCAGTGGGGTGGACAAGGAGCTCCCAGATGTGTCCTGGATGGGCTCCTAAGGGCATGGCGTGATTCCCTTCCTGTGAGGGCTGGCATGGCTGTTGGGGATGGGTTTGTCAAAGCTGTTACAAGTCAGTCTGAAAGCACACTAGGTTTGCACTGGAGGGAAGTTCCCACCAGCTGTCCCAAATGCCTCTGCTCCCCTGAATCCAAGTGCTGCTCGTAGCGGATGGAATCCGTGACATCCTCTCCCAGCCACCTGCAGCATCCAGACAAAAGATGCCCTCCAGAATGGCCCAGGGTCTTCAGCAAGCTTTTATTCATCCAGACAAAAGATCCAGAATGGCTTTGATTACCCTGTGATGCAGGGTTCCTGCTCAGGAGGCTGGTGGCTGCCTTGCCAAGAGTGGGGAGAAAGTGCTGGCTGGGGCTTGCTTTGGCTGGCAACAACATCCCCAGCTCCTGCCTGGACCAGTGCAGCTGAGAACTGCATCCCCAAGGCTGTGCTAGCATCAGCCCTTTCACCCCATGCTGCAGGGCTTGGCGTGCAGCAGCCTGTTGCTATTCAGGATGTGCACCGAGGCATGACTGCCTCCCCATCTGGCCACAGCTTGGGCTCATACAAAGGCCCTTTGCCTTGCAGGTGTGGAGACCTCCCCCCCAAGCAAGCAGAGTGTGGGGTGTCCATTTGGTGTGCTGATGTTCCATAAGCCGCTGCTGCGGGAGGCTGCCTACGAGCTGTGGGTCCAGAAACAGCGGGTCACCCTGCACTCCAAGTGTGCTGCCTTCCTGGAGCGGTATGCACACAAATGCCAGAGCTGCGGCCAAGGGGACTTTATTGTCTTCCACCGCTTCGCTGTCACCAGCACCCAGGACAAAGGGAGCTGTAAGGACTTTGATGGTGGGGATGACCCACACACCTGGAAGGCCTTGGTGCTGGCTGGAAAACAGCTGAAGAAGGAGAGGTTTTACATCTCTGCAGGTATGCTGTGCACCATGCTCTGTAATTTGGGCCCTCCGGGAGCCCAGGGATTGGTGCCGGGGGTCGAGTGGGAGTAGATCTGCTAGGAACGAGCCCAGCAGGAGTGGACACCCACTGCAGACTTTCCTCGGTGTGTTAGCGCCTTGCAAGGATCCTTGCAGGCCTACTGGGAGAGGGAGAGCAACTCTTATCCCAGGATACGTGTGGGAGGTGTCCCTCTTTTTCTTTCAAGGTATTACAGATACTCAGGAGGAGCAGCAGCAGCAGCAAGCTTTTGTGGAAGAGGATTTTGGGTGAGCAGACAAGGTTCTGATTCTTTTTGAAGCGAGCGAGTTCAGGGTGTGCAGAGGAGACAAAGAAAATGCTGGCTTTTGGCTGTCAGCTGTGACTCTAGCTTAGCGAAGAGGCTTTCCGTGGGGTGGGAGCTGAGAGGAGATGGCTGTGGAGATGAGTGCTTAAGGACGCCCATGGCTCAGTGTCAAAGAAGCCCTCGCTTTCCAGTTCCTGCAGAGTAGTACTGCAAAATCTACAGGGAAAAAGCCACCACAAGGGCTCAGCTGGTTTGCCTGTGGGAGGTGACAGAAAGCCTAGCTTCTTCCTTACTCCCTCCTCCCAAAGGACTTGTATGACTAGTACCTGTCTGTGGCTTCCTGCTCTGCTTTGCACAAAGGGCTTTTGATGTTGTCTCTGGGAAGGAAGACCACTCTAGATGATACCCTTGTATTCTTTGCTCTCTTCTTCCCCTGGGCACTGTCCTCTGGGTAGTGCGACTGACAGAGAGGACAACAATGCGCTCTCATGTGACTGCAAAGGCATCGTGGAGTCAGTGCTTGTGCCATTGGTTCACCACTACACAACACTGGGCAATGCTGCCAGAGCCTTTTACTATCTTCTGGAGACTGCAGCTGCCTACCTGCATGTCTCCAACTACTACATGGTGAGTTGCCCTGCTTGCAGTGTGTCCTGCCTGGCTCTGGGAAGGACAAGTTTGCGTTGCACTAGGACATGACTTTGTGGGTCCTTGGAAGGAAGATGTTGAGCTCTGAGCCTCACTTCTTCCTTTGGTTTGCCTCTTGTGTGGGAAGAGGCATTGGGTGCTGTGCCCTTAGCATGAGGGGCATTAGCAGGGAGGAGGCCTGAACGATCAGCGGTGCCTGTGCTCTGAGGCACACAGTCAAAAACATGACTGTTTGTGCAGGTATCACCAGGGGAAGAAACAGACCCTCTGAAGACAGATGCCAGAGGCAATGGGGGAGGACAAGGGTAGCCATGGGCTCTGCACTAATCTCACCTGCTCTCCGTGTGCTTGCACAAAGGCCCTCAGGAAGCTGAGCGAAGCAGATATCCTGAGGAACACTCTAAAGAGTAAAGCGAATGTGATATCCCGCTTTGAAGATGCCACCTTCTTCAGCCTCAAAGGGGAGGTAAAGGGGCGGTCTGGAGGGATCTCCTGAGTGATGGAGCTGGATCAAGGACTATGTGTATGAAAGCTTGGGAATGTTGAGTTTACACTTGCAGGTAGCAAGGAAAAATGTTTCCTTACTGTCCTGGGTCCAGCAGTAGCCGTTATTTTTCTCCTTCTTAGTAGCTGGTGCACTGCTGTGTTTTTGACTTTAGCCTCGGAACAACGCTGATAACACCGATGTTTTTAGTTGTTGCTAAGTAATGTTTAGTCTGACCAAGGACTTTCTGAGTCTCATGCTCTGCCAGGGAGGAGGGGAAGCCAGGAGGAAGCAGAGACAGGACAGCTGACCCAGGGGACAGAACAGGGGTGAGCAAGTGGCCCCGTGGTCCTTAGCTGCCGGCTGGGTTGAAACCATGACACATCTCCAGTGCAGACTTCCCTCCTGCCTCTCAAGGGGCTCCATGATGTTGGCTCCACGACACAGGCTCAAAATGCCAAAATTAATATTTATGGGGTAGAAGAAGGCGAATCCCATTGGTTGCAGATGCTGTCCCTCCGTTAATATTTTTTTTCCTCCCCATAAAATCTAGTCTTTAGGTGCTGTTGCAGAATGACTCTAAGAGCAGGACCATAGAGTTCTGGAGGACTGTGCAAGCAAGGCAGGGGGTGGCCCCCACAGGTGGCCGGAGACCGGACCTGGGAGGAGAATGTGGAGGAAGCTGTGGGGGGGCTAACCAATACTGTTGTGCCAAGAAGGAGTGGCTGAATACCACTCCTATATATGTGTGAACTGCGTCACAAATAAATTAGAAGTTGCTTATCGCCCATATTGGGTTGGCCTGCTTGCTCTCTCGCCACTTGGAGTATTGTGTGCAGTTCTGGTGTCCTCAACATAAAAAGGACATGGAACTGTTGGAACAAGTCCAGAGGAGGGCCACGAGGATGATCAGGGGACTGGAGCACCTCCCGTATGAAGACAGGCTGAGAAAGTTGGGGCTCTTCAGCCTGGAGAAGAGAAGGCTGCGTGGAGACCTCATAGCAGCCTTCCAGTATCTGAACGGGGGCTATAGGGATGCTGGGGATGGACTCTTCATTAGGGACGCAACAAAAAACAACCAAGCCCAGCAAATACTCCCAAATAACTGCCTGCTTCTCCTGTCCTTTCCCTTCTGTGTCCTGGGAGATATTTACAGATCCTGTAACAATAAAAGGATTTAATCTGAATGCGAAGGGACACATGAATATTTAATAATTTGTATGTATTGCTTCTTACGGTACTACAAATATTTGGAGAGTATCGTCTTTCTCCAAATGTAAGATAGATGGTGGTAATGCTATATGATCTGTCCTTTCCCTTCTGTGTCCTGGGAGATATTTACAGATCCTGTAACAATAAAAGGATTTAATCTGAATGCGAAGGGACACATGAATATTTAATAATTTGTATGTATTGCTTCTTACGGTACTACAAATATTTGGAGGGTATCGTCTTTCTCCAAATGTAAGATAGATGGTGGTAATGAACTATATGATCATTTCCAAGCCAGCATCATCGCTCGCGCAGGCTGCTGACAGATAGAAGTCCACTGCCCTGTCTGTGCTGGCCCTCATGCGCGCTGCCAGGCAGGACTGCCTCCATCCAGCAGAAGTGCCCTCCAGCCTGAAGAGGTGCTCCAGTAAGGAAAGACAGCGGCTCTGCCGCAGCAGCCAGGCGAGCTTCTTCTTCCTGCCAAGCAAGAGAAACTGCTAGGCGCAGAGGCTCTAGCTGTACAGGCTAGAGCCTATGAGCTGGGTCAGACAGGGCCAGGGGGCAAAACGGGTGCCAGACAAGACCGTTACACTTCCTTGGAGGAAATAGAGCTGATGGAGGGGGAGCTGCCAGAAGGGAAAGGGGCAAACAACAAGTACCACAGTGGGAAGCTGGCCGCTAGAGAGGATGTTGGCCTGACAGCACCAGGGGGGCCAAGCTCCTCTTACTGCTCCTTCTCCATGCCCTGGTCCTGCCTCCAGCCCCCCCACCCCTTTTCAGTACAGCTCTCGCTTCCCAGCCAGCACCAATCCACTGCCACAACTCGTGCCAGCAGACACATCCCTGGCTGCAAGCTGCTTTCATACCCTAAGGTATGCTTTGTTCCAAGGGCCTCAGAGGGAGGGAGGGAGAGAGGAACTTTATCATTCCCTGTTCTACCCTCACATTGCTCTGTGTGGCCTCAAGCCTCGTCAGCTCTGTGCCCATATGCCTGTGACCAGGTAGGAAATAACTCTTTCTCCCCCGGGTTCTTGGTCGTGTTTCTTACTGGGCCTTCTGTGGAAGGGAAGATGCTCTTCTGGCAACGTAAGCGGCACACTGCAATTTTTCAACCTGCGACCTGACAAAGTCTTCAGCGCGGTTCCGGGGAAATGGCCTTCCAAGCAGGCTCAAAGCCTTTCTGAGCATTTTCTTTGCCAGCTCTGTGCGTCCCACACCGTAGCAGACCTGCACAGGAAAAGGGAAACATCCCAATGTGGACTAGATGCCCAAGAGACTGCAGGGATCTGCCAGTGGCCAGAGAAGCCAGAGCTCTCCTGTCCACCGCATCTGGGGAAGGCATCCAGCTCCATCACTCAGGAGATCCCTCCAGACCGCCCCTTTACCTCCCCTTTGAGGCTGAAGAAGGTGGCATCTTCAAAGCGGGATATCACATTCGCTTTACTCTTTAGAGTGTTCCTCAGGATATCTGCTTCGCTCAGCTTCCTGAGGGCCTTTGTGCAAGCACACGGAGAGCAGGTGAGATTAGTGCAGAGCCCATGGCTACCCTTGTCCTCCCCCATTGCCTCTGGCATCTGTCTTCAGAGGGTCTGTTTCTTCCCCTGGTGATACCTGCACAAACAGTCATGTTTTTGACTGTGTGCCTCAGAGCACAGGCACCGCTGATCGTTCAGGCCTCCTCCCTGCTAATGCCCCTCATGCTAAGGGCACAGCACCCAATGCCTCTTCCCACACAAGAGGCAAACCAAAGGAAGAAGTGAGGCTCAGAGCTCAACATCTTCCTTCCAAGGACCCACAAAGTCATGTCCTAGTGCAACGCAAACTTGTCCTTCCCAGAGCCAGGCAGGACACACTGCAAGCAGGGCAACTCACCATGTAGTAGTTGGAGACATGCAGGTAGGCAGCTGCAGTCTCCAGAAGATAGTAAAAGGCTCTGGCAGCATTGCCCAGTGTTGTGTAGTGGTGAACCAATGGCACAAGCACTGACTCCACGATGCCTTTGCAGTCACATGAGAGCGCATTGTTGTCCTCTCTGTCAGTCGCACTACCCAGAGGACAGTGCCCAGGGGAAGAAGAGAGCAAAGAATACAAGGGTATCATCTAGAGTGGTCTTCCTTCCCAGAGACAACATCAAAAGCCCTTTGTGCAAAGCAGAGCAGGAAGCCACAGACAGGTACTAGTCATACAAGTCCTTTGGGAGGAGGGAGTAAGGAAGAAGCTAGGCTTTCTGTCACCTCCCACAGGCAAACCAGCTGAGCCCTTGTGGTGGCTTTTTCCCTGTAGATTTTGCAGTACTACTCTGCAGGAACTGGAAAGCGAGGGCTTCTTTGACACTGAGCCATGGGCGTCCTTAAGCACTCATCTCCACAGCCATCTCCTCTCAGCTCCCACCCCACGGAAAGCCTCTTCGCTAAGCTAGAGTCACAGCTGACAGCCAAAAGCCAGCATTTTCTTTGTCTCCTCTGCACACCCTGAACTCGCTCGCTTCAAAAAGAATCAGAACCTTGTCTGCTCACCCAAAATCCTCTTCCACAAAAGCTTGCTGCTGCTGCTGCTCCTCCTGAGTATCTGTAATACCTTGAAAGAAAAAGAGGGACACCTCCCACACGTATCCTGGGATAAGAGTTGCTCTCCCTCTCCCAGTAGGCCTGCAAGGATCCTTGCAAGGCGCTAACACACCGAGGAAAGTCTGCAGTGGGTGTCCACTCCTGCTGGGCTCGTTCCTAGCAGATCTACTCCCACTCGACCCCCGGCACCAATCCCTGGGCTCCCGGAGGGCCCAAATTACAGAGCATGGTGCACAGCATACCTGCAGAGATGTAAAACCTCTCCTTCTTCAGCTGTTTTCCAGCCAGCACCAAGGCCTTCCAGGTGTGTGGGTCATCCCCACCATCAAAGTCCTTACAGCTCCCTTTGTCCTGGGTGCTGGTGACAGCGAAGCGGTGGAAGACAATAAAGTCCCCTTGGCCGCAGCTCTGGCATTTGTGTGCATACCGCTCCAGGAAGGCAGCACACTTGGAGTGCAGGGTGACCCGCTGTTTCTGGACCCACAGCTCGTAGGCAGCCTCCCGCAGCAGCGGCTTATGGAACATCAGCACACCAAATGGACACCCCACACTCTGCTTGCTTGGGGGGGAGGTCTCCACACCTGCAAGGCAAAGGGCCTTTGTATGAGCCCAAGCTGTGGCCAGATGGGGAGGCAGTCATGCCTCGGTGCACATCCTGAATAGCAACAGTGCTGCTGCACGCCAAGCCCTGCAGCATGGGGTGAAAGGGCTGATGCTAGCACAGCCTTGGGGATGCAGTTCTCAGCTGCACTGGTCCAGGCAGGAGCTGGGGATGTTGTTGCCAGCCAAAGCAAGCCCCAGCCAGCACTTTCTCCCCACTCTTGGCAAGGCAGCCACCAGCCTCCTGAGCAGGAACCCTGCATCACAGGGTAATCAAAGCCCAATAAAAGCTTGCTGAAGACCCTGGGCCATTCTGGAGGGCATCTTTTGTCTGGATGCTGCAGGTGGCTGGGAGAGGATGTCACGGATTCCATCCGCTACGAGCAGCACTTGGATTCAGGGGAGCAGAGGCATTTGGGACAGCTGGTGGGAACTTCCCTCCAGTGCAAACCTAGTGTGCTTTCAGACTGACTTGTAACAGCTTTGACAAACCCATCCCCAACAGCCATGCCAGCCCTCACAGGAAGGGAATCACGCCATGCCCTTAGGAGCCCATCCAGGACACATCTGGGAGCTCCTTGTCCACCCCACTGCTACCACTTACCAATCTCTGCCTGCGGAGGGGTGGCTGGCTCCTTGCTAGGATCTTGGACGTCTTCTGGCTCCTCAGTGCTCTCCATCCACTTGAGGATGTTGTCACTCACTAGACTGTCCAACAAGGTAGTCATCTTGTGCCTCATTCTAATCGGAAGAATGTATGACAGCAGCTGCGTAGTGAACACCGGCCCGATGATGGCTGCAAACTTCAAAACTGTCTGCTCCAGTGGGGTGATCTCGTCCAGCTGAGCCAGCACAATCTCTGTCAAGGAGAAGCCACACATCTCAGTCCTGCCTCTTCCCCACGCTGAGGCTGGAGGCACTGCAAAGATTCGACACATGAACAGGATAGGCTTTGGCCCTACACTGGCCACTTCTGGGCAACTGCAGCCCAGGACAGGTGTCTGCACAATGGCTCCGCTCCTACTGGATTTGCAGTTCACAGGGCCTGGGAAAAAGTGAGACACTCAACAGACACACTCCCCCACTGGGATAGGGCAGGATCCAGCAGGTACGTGCGTCCCACAATGTGCCCTACCAAACCTGGACTAGGTTTTTGCCAGCACTGCAAGCAGGGAACAGACAACTTTCACCACCTCAGAGGTGAACTCAGAGCTCCCGAGAAAGGTTGTCTCAACTCAGCCAGACCTTACTCTTCTTTTCTTTGACTTTTCTTCTTGGGTTGCTTTGGGCAAAACAACTTAAGAGCAGGAATGTTTCTTCAAGGTTCATACAAATGGCTACTGACAGACAGGAGGGACATTCAACAGTCATTGACAGTTCCCCTGGCTACAGGGGAACTTCCATGAAAATCCGCAGGAAAGTGGTTTATTTTTTTTAATTACGTGTGTCTTGGGTTCAGCAGGAGCAGTCATTTTTCTCCTTCTTAGTAGCTGGTGCACTGCTGTGTTTTTGACTTTAGCCTCGGAACAACGCTGGTAACACCGATGTTTTTAGTTGTTGCTAAGTAATGTTTAGTCTGACCAAGGATCTTCTGAGTCTCATGCTCTGCCAGGGAGGAGGGGAAGCCAGGAGGAAGCAGAGACAGGACAGCTGACCCAGACTAGCCAAAGAGGTATTCCATACCACAGCACATCATGCCCAGGATGTAAACTGGGGGCAGTTACCAGGAAGGGTCAGATCCCTGCTTGGTCGGACTGGGTATCGGTTGGCAGGTGGTGAGCGGTTGTATTCTTTCCCTTGTTATTTCCCTTATCATTATTATTATTGGTGGTAGCAGTAGTGGTTTGTGTTATACCTTAGTTACTCAACTGTTCTTATCTCAACCCATTGGAGTTACATTCTTTCCATTCTCCTCCCCCTCCCACCGGGAGGGGGGGTGGGGGGGAGTGACAGTGTGAGATGCGTGGCTGGGCTTAAACCACCACAACATGCCATGAAACCATTGTTAGCTGGGGAACTCAAAAAGAAAGTAGCAAGATAGAAGCTGTGTTCAAAGGTGAGTCAGAGGCAAGTCAAATTTTTGTCCCAGTAGAGACAAAGTAGCTTCTGTGAGAAAAGGGAGTCATTTTAGTGTTGCACCAACAACTTTTCCTCTTCTACCTGCTGCTGGAAAGCAACCAGCAGGCTCAAGCTGCTCCACACACAGGAAGGGAAAATGGTTGCCCACAGTGCCAGGACTGTTGCTGGTTGGAGCAGAGCCACCTTTTCCAAGGACAGCCCCAAAGCTGAGAGGGTGACTCTGCAGCACAGTGATGCCCAGCCTCCCTCCAGCCCCTGCGGCACAGCCAAGGGCCAGCAGAGTGGCTCTCTGCCCCTCACCTTTCAAGTTACTGGGCAGCATGGTGCTGTCCAGGTTCACGCCTGGCCTTACAATGCAGATCATGGCCGCAGCCCCTGCTCTGGACCTTGAGCTTGCTGTGAGGGATGACTCCAAGACTGCAAAAGCTAGGTGGAGGAAGAGAGAAGGAATGAGGCAATTTGCAAAGTGACCTGCAGCCTGAAAATGTTTCCAAGTTCACCTGAAATAGTCCAAGGCCCCCTCACACCACACAGTACACGTGCACTGACCTGCGGGTGCTGAACATGCTCTCTAAGCAGAGCAAAATAGTTTTCACTGGAAGTTTCCCGCGCCTGGCCCTCACCTCAAGCTGGAGTTTGTTCTCAGTTAAGCTAGCATTTGGCCAACGTAAGTTCTGTGCTCATGAGAACGTCTCAGGACCACAACACACGTGGTCCAGAACCATTTCCCCTGAGGTTTAGCCCCAAGAACTGAGGCCCCTCCAAGCCACAACTTGTGAGCCACTGCTTTGGCTGTCCTGACAACAAGGCACACAGAAGCCCGTGCCTCTGCCAGGCCAAGTTCTGCATGATCTGCTGCAAGATCTTACTCTGCCCCTAATCCATGGGGCAATGAAGGGGCAAGTTTGTGCTGTAGGGAATGCAACACAGCAACTCATTAGTCAGTGGCAAAGGTTCTTACTGTTCAGGTTCTCCCAGCTGTCCTCTGCTTTTTCACCCCACTTCTTGGTGCGGAACAAGAGCATGTCGTTGCAACGAAGGAAGTGCACCAGCTCCTCCAAGTAATACGGGATCCCCAAGCTTCTTTGGACCAGGAACCTGGGCAGGAACAGATCCAGCAGTGATCAGCACAAGAAAAGTAGAATCATAGAAAAGGACCTTAGGATCATCTAGTTCCAACCCCCTGCCATGGGCAAGGACACCTCACACTAGACCATGTCGCCCAAGGCTCTGTCCAACCCGACCTTGAACACTCCCAGGGGTGGAGCATTCACCACATCTTTGGACAACATGTTCCAGTGACTCGCCACCCTAAAAGGAAAAACAGTTGAGGTGGGTAGCAAGCCACTCAGGCATAGCTGGGGAGCCAGCATCTTTGTCACAGCTACACCTCACTTCTGAAAGGGAGGTCCTCCTGCTGGCATGTGGTTTTTGGCCCCCCTGAACCTCCAGCCTTTGCTGAAGTCCCTGGGGAAAGACTTGCAGACAGTGCCCAAAGCACAGAGCAGCAAGCCCTGCCTTTCCTCTCCTCAGGAGCTTAGGTGCTCGCTGGCAGCAGGGCAGACTTCTGCCCCAGGGAATCTGCCACACAGCCTGGCCACTTAGACCAAGCCCTTTTCACACCCCAGATATGCTTGGCCTTGGGGGTCTTCCTCCCTTCCTCCTTGTGAAACAGCAAAGGGTTGGCAGCTCCTATGCTTCGTGTCCAGGGAGCTCCCCTGCTCCAACTTACCTCACTAAAGCCCTAGGGATGCTGACCACTCCAAGGTCGTGGCAGAGCTTCTGCGCCACAGCTGAAGGTTTCAGCTTCTCTAGTTGAAAGCAGATGATTTTATGGGACATCAGGTTGTTTGCTGTGGCTTTGTGAAAGCTCTCGGTTCTTGCAAAGCCGGGACATAAGCTCATGACCATGAAGACAGAGATGTTCCAGAGCAGAGGTGCCATGATACTCCAGGAGGCGGGGTCAATGAAATGGGCATTGTCGATGACAAATATGGCATTTCTGTCAATGGTCTGGAAAAAAAAGGGTTGTTCTGAGGGGAATCCAGTGGATTCTCAAGTGTCTTACGGGGAAGGAGATTTTGCCTCTGTCTCTTGAGAGGATGCTCTCAAGTCTCACCCCAACCAACTCCGTGCTTGGAAGCTTCCCAATGCCTAATTTCTTTGAGATTTTCAGGTCATGCTTAACATCACCTGCCCTGCAGAAGGAGGAGGAGCTTGGGCAAGGGAACGCAGAATTCTCTCTCCTCCAGGGAACGCTTTAAGGGAGGAAAGTTACTAGTATTGCTTGTCGGGCTATGGAGAGAACATGGGGGGTTTCTCAGGCCCTAGAGGGCAAGGACCAGGTCCTCCCACCCACTCACACTGCTGTGGCACAGAGCCCAGAGCCAGCAGGGTTGTTTTCCTCCTCTGACCCCGAAGGAGAAAAGGAGAAATGCTCACCTTCTCTAGCACTTTTGCCCAGGTTGAATGCAATTCCTCTTTCCTTTGCATTTCATGCATTTGGCGAACCTTGTCTGAAATGGGAAACTAGACAGAAAAGCAAAGTCAGGGAGAAACGTCTCCAGGGCTCGCTACACCTACCCACCAAGCAAGATGGCAGAGCAAACCCTCCCTGCTCTGCCTCAGCACCTTCCCTCTCCCCAGCATGGGTGCAAGAGGCCACAGTGGGACTTCAACTAGAGCCTAAAGCAGAGGCTCAGGCAGAGCTGCATCTTGGGGGTGGGCTGAAGAGCTGGTTCTCTGACTGTGGGATCTTGGGCTGGCTGGAGCAGACCACTCACACAGCAATGACCTCAGCACAAGGTCTGACCCAGCCTCATTCCAGTGCTGCTTCCAGAATGCCGAACAAGGCACCAGGCACTGCCAGATGCAGCGCGGGACATTAAGTCACCACATACAGGCAGCCCCCGGGGCCAGGAATGGGAAACATGTGCTGTGACCCCCTGCAATCCCTCCCCCTGAGCTAAGGCACTCCAGCAGCCTTAGAAGACTGCTGAAGAACCAGAAGGGCTCAGGAGAAAGCCTTCTCCAGGGTCAGAGAGGCCTCTCGCTCTCACCTTCACAAGGAAGATGTCATTGAGGAGGCAGTAGTTGCTCTCTTCAATTATCCCGTTGAGATTTGTCCGTAGCACGTGCTCCCTGGCACTGCACGATTCACACTCATGGAGGCCCATCACCCTGGCCATCAGAATACGCATGGCAGAGAAGGACTGCCTCACGTTGACCTCTAGCAGTTCCATGCCAAATACCCTGCCATGCAAAAGCAAAAGGCACTGAGATCCCCAACGGCCCAGGTCTTCTAAGACAAAAGAGCTGGAGTTGCCTTTAGGGGGAACTCTTCAGCCTCCCACTTCAAAGTGGTACCCGGAGTTTCACTCCTTGTAAGAGAAAGGGCACAGAGAGGCAGTTGCTGCCAAGCCACTGGGAGAGCTAGGTCCAGACCCGTTCTGGTCTCTGCAACGCTGGTCCATGTCTCCCTACCTCCCTACTGCAGAGGGACTTGCAGAGCTAAGAGGTGATCATGGAGCAAGTGGTGTTTGCCTTTGGGCTCCAGACCTTAGCAGTCTGCCTCTCAGCCACAGAAAGGCTTTTCTGGCCCAGTATTCCTTCTGGGAAACAGTCAGGGGGCAAGCAGGGCTTCTGAGACAGGCCACCCTGCTATATGTTGCATCTGGAATCCAATGCAAAGCACCAAGTTTGGGCTTTTTCCTTCTATTTGTGAAGGAGGAAACACCACAGGTCAAGTAGCACCTCCAACACCCCGAAGAGACAGGGGCAGGAGCAGAGCACGCAGGAGATAACTATGGAATGCCTCCATGAGGCTTTTTGAGGAGGCTTCAGTCCAAGGCCAA
Organism: Pezoporus occidentalis; assembly: GCF_034315485.1. Classification (NCBI taxonomy): domain Eukaryota; kingdom Metazoa; phylum Chordata; class Aves; order Psittaciformes; family Psittacidae; genus Pezoporus; species Pezoporus occidentalis. Next base: position 1,359 of record NW_026912815.1, on the reverse strand, counting down.
GGCACACTGGCCAAGGGGCTGGAGCGTTCCATGGCTCTCAGGGATGGAAAGAAGCAGTGTCCCAAAACTACAGGACAAAACCCTGTACCTGCAGCCAGCAGACTGGCCTAACTGGGACAGGTGATTAAGTAATTGGCTCTTCCCAGCGCCCCTTGCGCCCTCAAATGCCAGTATGTGTCTTTGTCCAAAACGGTTAGAGGCTTCCAAGCAGTTGACAAAGAGGTCAATCTCCTTCTTCCGACCTGTGAAGACAAACAAGAAAATGAGCTGCTGGGGCATGCTAGAAAGCAAAGAGCCATCCCTTTGGCTGGCACCCTCCACCACAGCTTCCCTCCCACTACCACATCTGGCAGCCTACGATACCCCTGCTGCCTTCCAACCCTCTTGTCCCAGCTTTTGCACCTCTGCCTTCCTCAGAGTGGTAGCGGATGCCCTGTCCCACAGAGATTCAGACAGCCCCATGCAAATCCCCTCAGGGATCCAGTACAAGGCTGGAAGGGATGATCTGAGTTGCTTCAGGCACCTGTGTCCCAAACAGACTTAGAACATCTTCTCCTGGCTGTACGACTGGCCACAGAGCACATCAGTGTTGATACACAGCCGTGTTTTAGTTCTTGCCAAAGAGGGCTTGCACAGCATCAAGGCATTTTCTATTTCTCATGCCACCCTGCCAGCAAAAGCAGGCTGGGGGTGCACAAGAAGTTGGGATGGGGCACAGCTGCAACAGCAGACCCCAGCTGGCTTATTTCATTGCATATGATGCTGTGCTTCACAAGAAAAGCTGGGGAAAAGGAGGAGGAAGGGGGCACATTACGAGTTCCTGTGTTTGTCTTCCCAAGTCCTTGATACACATGTTGAAGCTCTGCTTTCCTGGGAATGGCTGGACACCTGCCTGCCACCAGGAGGCAGTGAAAGAATGCCTGATTTTGCCTGTCATGGATGCACAGCAGCTGCTTTACCTATGAAGCTCTCCGTATCCAGTGTGCTCACTTTTACCCTTCCAGTTCTCTTCCCCATCCCACTGTGGGGAGTGAGCAGCCGTGTGGGGCTGAGTTCCCTACCGGGGTTAACCTATGACAGGGCCCAAAACATCCAGCAAGACACTGAGTGATTAAAGGCGTCCGTGATGCTTGACTTTTCCATGTTTACAAGCAGATGCTGCCAAGAAAGCACCTCTGAGGAGTACAAGGGGGAGAACCAACCACCAAAACTCCCCATCAGTCTAGCAGAAGGAAATCTCTTTCCTGACCCCAAGGACAAGGACTGGTTTAGCCCCCAGGGTGTGAGCAGCTTGAAACAAACCTTCCTATCAGGTCTGAAGCATGCCTGGGATCACCGAGCGCCTCACCCTGCTTCCCA
>NW_026912814.1:0-32080 GCF_034315485.1 Pezoporus occidentalis | reverse complement strand
CACACCTCATAGAGACTCATAGAGACCCATAGAGACACATAGGGACACATAGGGAGCCATAGAGACCCATAGAGACCCCATAGAGACCCATAGAGATCCATAGAGACCCCATAGAGACACATAGGGACACATAGAGACCCATAGAGACACATAGAGACCCATAGGGACCCACACACACCCCATAGGGACCCATAGAGAACAATAGGGACCCCATAGAGACCCCATAGGGACACATAGAGACCCCACACACACCCCATAGGGACCCATAGACACCCCATAGAGACACATAGGGACCCATAGAGACCCATAGAGACCCCATAGGGACCCATAGAGAACAATAGGGACCCATAGAGATCCATAGAGACCCATAGGGACCCCATAGAGACCCATAGAGACACATAGGGACCCATAGAGACCCCATAGGGACACATAGAGACCCATAGAGACCCATAGAGATCCATAGACACCCCATAGACACCCATAGAGAGCCATAGAGAGCCATAGAGACCCATAGGGACACATAGGGACCCATAGGAACCCATAGGGACCCATAGAGACCCATAGGGACCCCATAGAGACCCCATAGGGACCCCATAGGAACCCCATTGACACCCCATAGGGACCCCATAGCCCCATCGAGAGCCCAGAGACACCCCATAGAGACCCCATAGGGACCCCATAGAGACCCCATAGAGACCCCAGAGACACCCCATGGCTGACCCATAGATACACACCCCAGAGACACCCCCACTGCTCCCCCACTGCCCCCCCATTGCTGCCCCATTGCCCCCCCATTGCTGCCCCATTGCCGCCCCATTGCTGCCCCATTGCTGCCCCATTGCCGCCCCATTGCTGCCCCATTGCCGCCCCATTGCTGCCCCATTGCCACCCCACTGCCACCCCATTGCTGCCCCATTGCTGCCCCATTGCCACCCCACTGCTGCCCCATTGCCACCCCATTGCTCCCCTATTGCTGCCCCATTGCTGCCCCATTGCTGCCCCATTGTTCCCCCATTGCCGCCCCATTGCCACCCCATGGCTGCCCCATTGCCACCCCATTGCTGCCCCATTGCCACCCCATTGCCGCCCCATTGCCGCCCCCCCATTGCCCCCCATTGCCCCCCCATTGCCGCCCCATTGCTGCCCCACTGCCCCCCCATTGCCGCCCCATTGCCGCCCCATTGCTGCCCCATTGCTCCCCCATTGCTGCCCCATTGCTCCCCCATTGCCCCCCCATTGCTGCCCCATTGCTGCCCCACATCCGCCCCATTGCTGCCCCATTGCTGCCCCATTGCTGCCCCACATCCGCCCCATTGCTCCCCATTGCTCCCCATTGCTGCCCCATTGCTCCCCCATTGCTGCCCCCATTGCTGCCCCATTGCCCCCCCATTGCCGCCCCATTGCTCGCCCCATTGCTGCCCCATTGCTGCCCCATTGCTGCCCCATTGCCGCCCCATTGCTCCCCCATTCCCGCCGCCTTGATCCCCCATTGCTCCCCCATTGCCGCCCCCTTGCTTCCCCATTGCCGCCCCATTGCCGCCCCATTGCTGCCCCACTGCTCCCCCATTGCCGCCCCATTGCTGCCCCATTGCTCACCCCCACCCCATGCCACCCCATTGCGCCCCCATTGCCGCCCCATTGCTGCCCCATTGCTGCCCCATTGCTGCCCCATTGCCGCCCCATTGCTGCCCCATTGCTGCCCCATTGCTGCCCCATTGCCCCCCCATTGCTGCCCCATTGCTGCCCCATTGCCGCCCCATTGCCGCCCCATTGCTGCCCCAGTGCTGCCCCAGTGCCCCCCATTGCCCCCCCATTGCTGCCCCATTGCTGCCCCATTGCTGCCCCATTGCTGACCCATTGCTGCCCCATTGCCGCCCCATTGCTGCCCCATTGCTGCCCCATTGCTCCCCCCATTGCCGCCCCATTGCCCCCCATTGCTGCCCCATTGCCATTGCTGCCCCATTGCTGCCCCATTGCTGCCCCATTGCTGCCCCACTGCCCCCCCATTGCTCCCCCATTGCTGCCCCACTGCCCCCCCATTGCTCCCCCATTGCCGCCCCATTGCTGCCCCATTGCCACCCCATTGCTCCCCCATTGCTGCCCCATTGCCCCCCCATTGCCGCCCCATTGCTGCCCCATTGCTCCCCCATTGCTGCCCCATTGCCGCCCCATTGCTGCCCCATTGCTGCCCCATTGCTGCCCCATTGCCGCCCCATTGCCGCCCCATTGCTGCCCCATTGCTGCCCCATTGCCGCCCCATTGCTCCCCCATTGCCCCCCATTGCTGCCCCATTGCTGCCCCATTGCTGCCCCATTGCTGCCCCATTGCTGCCCCATTGCTGCCCCCATTGCTGCCCCATTGCTGCCCCATTGCTGCCCCCTTGCTGCCCCATTGCTGCCCCATTGCTGCCCCATTGCTGCCCCATTGCTGCCCCATTGCCACCCCATTGCTGCCCCATTGCTGCCCCATTGCTGCCCCATTGCTGCCCCATTGCCGCCCCATTGCTGCCCCCTTGCTGCCCCATTGCCCCCCCATTGCTGCCCCATTGCCCCCCCATTGCTGCCCCATTGCTGCCCCATTGCTGCCCCATTGCTCCCCATTGCTGCCCATTGCTGCCCCATTGCTGCCCCATTGCTGCCCCATTGCTGCCCCATTGCTGCCCCATTGCCACCCCATTGCCGCCCCATTGCTGCCCCATTGCTGCCCCATTGCTGCCCCATTGCCGCCCCATTGCCGCCCCATTGCTGCCCCATTGCCGCCCCATTGCTGCCCCACTGCTCCCCCATTGCCGCCCCATTGCTGCCCCATAGCCGCCCCATTGCTGCCCCATTGCTGCCCCATTGCTTCCCCGTCTGCCCCATTGCTGCCCCATTGCCCCATTGCTGCCCCATTGCTGCCCCATTGCCGCCCCATTGCCGCCCCATTGCTGCCCCATTGCCGCCCCATTGCTGCCCCATTGCCGCCCCATTGCTGCCCCATTGCTCCCCCACTGCCGCCCCACTGCCGCCCCATTGCCGCCCCATTGCTGCCCCATTGCCGCCCCATTGCCGCCCCATTGCCGCCCCATTGCCGCCCCATTGCTGCCCCATTGCCGCCCCATTGCTGCCCCACGGCCGCCCCCCAGGGCAGCGACGCCGACGTGGGCGAATCGGAGTCGGAGATGGAGGACGAGACCTTCAACCCCTCCGAGGAGGACTACGAGGAGGAGGAGGAGGACAGCGACGAAGACTACTCCTCCGAGGCCGAGGAGTCAGGTACCGGGCGCTATGGGGCGCTATGGGGTGTCTATGGGGTGTCTATGGGGGTCTATGGGGGTCTATGGGGGGTCTATGGGGGGTCTATGGGGGTCTATGGGGGTCTATGGGGGTCTATGGGGGTCTATGGGGGGGGTCTATGGGGTGTCTATGGGGGTCTATGGGGTGTCTATGGGGGTCTATGGGGGGGATATGGGGGTCTATGGGGGGGGATATGGGGGTCTATGGGGTGTCTATGGGGTGTCTATGGGGGTCTATGGGGGTCTATGGGGGTCTATGGGGTGCTATGGGGGTCTATGGGGTGTCTATGGGGGTCTATGGGGGTCTATGGGGTGTCTATGGGGGTCTATGGGGGTCTATGGGGGTCTATGGGGGTCTATGGGGTGTCTATGGGGGTCTATGGGGGGTTTATGGGGGTCTATGGGGGGTCTATGGGTGTCTATGGGGTGTCTATGGGGGGTCTATGGGGTGTCTATGGGGTGTCTATGGGGGTCTATGGGGGGTCTATGGGGGGGATATGGGGGTCTATGGGGTGTCTATGGGGGTCTATGGGGGGTCTGTGGGGGTCTGTGGGGGTCTATGGGGGTCTGTGGGGGGTCTATGGGGGTCTATGGGGTGTCTATGGGGGTCTATGGGGTGTCTATGGGGGTCTGTGGGGGTCTATGGGGTTTCTGTGGGGGGTCTATGGGGCTCTACGGGGCGCTATGGGGTCTCTGGGGGGCTCTATGGGTCTGTATCGGGTCTATATGGGGTCTCTATGTGGTATCTGTGGGTGTCTATGGGGCTCTATGTGTCTCTATGGGTCTCTATGGGTCTCTATGAGTCTCTATGGGTCTCTATGGGTCTCTATGGGGTCTCTATGGGTCTCTATGGGTCTCTATGGGTCTCTATGTGTCTCTATGGGTCTCTATGTGTCTCTATGGGTCTCTATGTGTCTCTATGGGTCTCTATGGGTCTCTATGGGTCCCTATGGGTCCCTATGGGTCCCCATGGGTCCCCAGCCCCCTTTCTGCCCCCCATCCCAGAGTATTCCAAGGAGTCCTTGGGCAGCGAAGAGGAGAGCGGCAAAGACTGGGATGAGCTGGAAGAGGAGGCCCGCAAAGGTGGGGCCCATAGGGGGCAATGGGGGGCTATGGGGGGCTATGGGGCCAATGGGAGTCAATGGGAGTCAATGGGAGTCAATGGGGGGCAGTGGGAGTCAATGGGGCCCATAGGGGGCAATGGGGGGTGATGGGGGGTCAATGGGGGGTGATGGGGGGCAATGGGGGTAATGGGGGTTGATAGGGGTCAATGGGAGTCAATGGGGACCCATTGGGGTCAATGGGGGGCCATTGGAGGCAATGGGGGGCAGTGGGGTCAATGGGGGGCAATGGGGGTCAATGGGGCCCATAGGGGGCAATGGGAGTCAATGGGGACCCATTGGGGTCAGTGGGGGCAATGGGGGGCAATGGGAGTCATGGGGGGCAATGGGGGCAATGGGGGGCAATGGGGGGCAATGGGAGTCAATGGGGGGCAATGGGGGGCCATTGGGGTCAATGGGGCCCATAGGGGGCAATGGGGGGTGATGGGGGGCAATGGGAGTCAATGGGGGTCAATGGGAGTCAATGGGGGTCAATGGGGACCCATTGGGGTCAATGGGGGGCAATGGGAGTCAATGGGGGTCAATGGGGGGATGGGGGTCAATGGGGATCAATGGGGGGGATTGGGGTCAATGGGGGGCAATGGGGGTCAATGGGGCCATTGGAGTCAATGGGGCCCATAGGGCGCAATGGGGCCCATAGGGGGTCAGTGGGGACCCATTGGGGTCAATGAGACCCCATTGATGCCCCATTGCGCCCCATTGCCCCCATTGCCCCCCATTGCCCCCCATTGACCCCCATTGACCCCCATTGACCCCCATTGCCCCCCATTGCCCCCCATTGACCCCCATTGCCCCCCATCGCCCCCCACTGACCCCCCTGCCCCACTGCAGCCGACCGCGAGAGCCAGTACGAGGAAGAGGAGGAGCGCGGGCGCGGGCGCAAGAGGAAGGCACCGGGGGGGCGCCGCGGGAGCCACCGCCCCCCACCGGGGCCCCCCAAGAAGAAGAGGAAGTGAAGGAGCCCCCCCCACAACTTGGGGGTCAACGGGGGCCCATTGGGCTCAATGGGGACCCATTGGGCTCCGTTGGGGTCCATTGGGCTCAATGGGGTCCCATTGGGGTCAATGGGAGGGGGAAAAGTGTGGGGGGGGGGGAATTGGGGGGAAGGGGGGGAGAGGGGTCCTCTCCTCAAAATTTGGGAGATTTCCGTGAAATTTGGGGCGTTGCCCGTGAAATTTGGGGGAATTTCCGCAAAATTCTGAGATTTTTGTGAAAATTTCGAGGGTTTTCTGAAATTTTGAGGGTTTTCCTGTGAGATTTTGGAGGGTTTGCCTCAAAATGTTGAGATTTCATTGAAATTTGGGGTGTTTCCCGTGAAATTTCGGGGGTTTTCCGCAAAATTCTGAGATTTTTGTGAAAATTTTGAGGGTTTTTGAAATTTTGGAGGGTTTTCCTCAAAATTTTGAGATTTCATTGAAATTTGGGGCGATGCCCGTGAAATTTTGGGGAATTTCTGCAAAATTCTGAGATTTTTGTGAAAATTTTGAAGGTTTTTGAAATTTTGATGGTTTTCCTGTGAGATTTTGGAGGGTTTTCCTCAAAATTTTGAGATTCCATTGAAATTTGGGGCATTTCCTGAGAAATTTTGGGGGCTTTCTGCAAAATTCTGAGATTTTTGTGAAAATTTTGAGTTTTTCTGGAAATTTTGATGGTTTTCCTGTGAGATTTTTGGAGGGTTTTCCTCAAAATTTTGAGATTCCATCAGAATTTGGAGATTTCCTTGAAAAATTTGGAGATTTCCTTGAAAAGGTTGGGGTTTTCCCTGAAATTTTGGGGGTTTCCTTGACATTTTCAAGTTGCTTTGTGAAATTTTGGAGGGTTTCCTCGAAGTTCTGAGATTTTTGTGGAAATTTGGAGGTTTCCTTGAAATTTTGATGGTTTTCCCGTGAAATTTGGGTTTTTTTCCTTCTGAGAGTTCCTGAGATTTTTTTTCTCTGTGGAAATTCTGAGGTAGGACAATTTCCTTGAAATTTTGATGGTTTTCCCGTGAAAAATTCTGAGATTTCCTTGAAAATTTAGGGTTTTCTTTAAAATTTTGATGGTTTCCCCGTGAAATTTTGGAGGTTTTCCTTGGAAAAGAGATTTCCTTGGAATTTTGAAGCTTTTCCTTGAAATGTTGATGTTTTTACAGTGAAATTTTGATGGTTTTCCTTGAAATCTTGGAGGTTTTCCTCAAAAGTTGAAGATTTCCTTGAAATGTTGCAGGTTTTCCTTGAAATTTCGTTTTTTTTCCCTCAAAAATCCGCTGTTTCCCTTGAAATGTTGATGGTTTTTCCATCAGATTTTGGAGGGTTTCCTCAAAATTCTGAAATTTCCTCAGAATTTTGATATTTTTCCTTGAAATGCTTGGATTTTGCCTCAAAATTTGGTGTTTTCCTTGGAATTCCGATGTTTTTCCTCAAAATTTTGGAGGTTTTCCGCAAAATTTGGAGATTTTTTTGAAATTTTGACTTTTCCCTCGGCCTTTTGGCGGTTTTCCTTGAAATTTGGGGGATTTCCTGAAAATTTGAAGTTTTCCCCTTGTTTTTTTCGGATTTCCTGAAATTTTGAAGTTTTTCCCTCAGAATTCTGGGTTATTCCGTGAAAAATTGGAGCTTTTCCTTGCAATTTTGCTGTTTCCTTGAATTTTTGGGGGATTTCATCAAAATTTGGCGGTTTCCCTCAAAATTTTTGGCAATTTCCTCAAAATTCGGGGCATTTCCTCAAAATTTGGAGATTTTCCTTGAAATTTCATCATTTTCCATGAAAAATTCAGGAGTTTTCTCAAATTCCACCTTTTTCCCTCAAAATTTGAAGGTTTTCTCTCAAATCCCGCGGTTTTCCTTCAAAATTTCACGTTTTCCCCCAAAATTTCCCCTTTTCCCTCCAAATTTGCTCATTTCTGAAGGGGACCCCAAATCCCCCCCTTTTTGCCCCCCCCAACCCCCTTTTGGACCCCAAAACCCCCTTTTTGGACCCCAAAACCCCCCTTTTTTGACCCCAAACTCCTCTTTTTTGACCCAAAACCCCTCTTTTTTGACCCAAAATCCCCCCCTTTTTTTTTGGACCCAAAATCCCCCTTTCTGACCCCAAAATCCCCCCCCCCTTTTTTTATTGTTGAGCTCTATTTATCGGCTATGGGGCCCCCCCCTTTGCGTTGGGACCCCCCCCCCATTGGGTCCCATAGGTTCCCATTGGGTCCCATAGGGTCCCATTGGGTGCCATTGGGTCCCATTGGGGTCAATAGGGTCCCATAGGGTCCCATAGGGTCCATAGGGTCCCATAGGGTCCCATTGGGTGCCATTGGGTCCCATTGGGGTCCATTGGGTCCCATAGGGTCCTATAGGGTCCATAGGGTCCCATTGGGGTCCATTGGGTGCCATTGGGTCCCATTGGGTGCCATTGGGTCCCATTGGGTTCAATAGGGTCCCATTGGGTCCCATTGAGTCCCATAGGGTCCCATTGGGTGCCATTGGGTCCCATAGGGTCCCATAGGGTCCCATAGGGTCCCATAGGGTCCCATTGGGTGCCATTGGGTCCCATAGGGTCCATAGGGTCCCATTGGGTCCCATTGGGTGCCATTGGGTCCCATAGGGTCCATAGGGTCCCATAGGGTCCCATTGGGTGCCATTGGGTCCCATTGGGTCCCATTGGGTCCCATAGGGTCCCATTGGGTCCCATTGGGTCCCATTGGGGTCCATTGGGTGCCATTGGGTCCCACTGGGTGCCATTGGGTCCCATAGGGTCCTATAGGGTCCCATTGGGGTCCATTGGGTCCCATAGGGTCCATAGGGTCCCATTGGGTCCCATTGGGTGCCATTGTGTCCCATTGAGGTCCCATTGGGTGCCATTGGGGCCCTTCTTTTCCAGGCACTAAATAAAGGCAAAACTGGGTTTTTTTAAGGGTTTTGGCTGAAAATGGTGATTTTGGGGGGTCAAAAGGGGGGGAAATGGGGTGAAAATGAGGGGAATTGGGTAAAAATGGGGTGAAAATGGGGGAAATGGGGGAAAAATGGGGGAAATGGGGTGAAAATGGGGGGAATTGGGTAAAAATGGGGGAAATGGGGTGAAAATGGGGGGAAATGGGTAAAAATGGGGGAAATGGGGTGAAAATGGGGGAAATGGTGTGAAAATGGGGAAATGGGGTAAAAATGGGGGAAATGGGGTGAAAGTGGGGGGAAATGGGGGGAAAACGGGTAAAAATGGGGAAATGGGGTAAAAATGGGGGGAATTGGGTAAAAATGGGGAAAATGGGGTGAAAATGGGGGGAATGGGGTAAAAATGGGGGAAATGGGGCAAAAATGGGGAAAATGGGGTGAAAATGGGGGAATTGGGGTGAAAATGGGGGAAATGGGGTGAAAATGGGGGGATATGGGGTGAAAATGGGGGGAATTGGGTGAAAATGGGGGAAATGGGGTGAAAATGGGGGAAATGGGGTGAAAATGGGTTAAAAATGGGTTTAAAAGGGTTAAAATGGGTTAAAATTGTGTTAAGGTTTAAAATGGGTAAAAATGGGTTAAAAATGGGCTAAAAACTGTTAAAATGGGTTAAAAAGGGTAAAAATGGGTTAAAATAGGCTAAAATGGGTTAAAATTGGGTTAAAAAGGGTAAAAACTGGGTTAAAAAGGGTTAAAATCGGTTAAAATTGGGTTAAAAGGTTAAAATTAGGTTAAAATGGGTTAAAATTGGCTTAAAAAGGGTAAAAATAGGGTTAAAATGGGTAAAAATGGGTTAAAAAGGGTAAAAATTGGGTAAAAATGGGTTAAAAAAGGTAAAAAATGGGTTAAAAAGGGTTAAAATGGGTAAAAAGGTAAAAATTGGGTTAAAAAGGGTAAAAATGGGTTAAAATTGGGTAAAAATTGGGTTAAAAAGGGTAAAAACGGGTTAAAATTGGGTTAAAAACTTTAAAAGGGTAAAAAATGGGTTAAAAAGGGTAAAAATGGGTTAAAATTGGGTTAAAAATGCTAAAAATGGGTTAAAAAAGGGTAAAAACGGGTTAAAATTGGGTTAAAATTGGGTAAAAATTGGGTTAAAAAGGGTTGAATCCGGTCAACGCGGGGTTAACCCCCTCTCGTGGTCCCGCCCCCTCCCTCCAGGATTGACACCCCCTCCAACCAATCCCCTCGCTCTCCTCGGCGTTGTCCCCGCCCCTTCCCGTCTCTCCCGTCCAACCCTCGCCTCCGGCTCCGCCTCCTCGCTCTCCCATTGGCTGCTTCTCCCCCCGCCCCCTTTCCCTCACGCCGTGATTGACACCCTCCCTCCCCTCCCGCGCCTCCCGCCTTCCCTGGGCTCTCATTGGCCCCGCGCTCGATTGACAGCCGGCTGAACCAATCAGAACGAGGAAGGGGCGGGACCAACCCCCCCGCCTTCCCCTTCCCCTCAGAGGCGCGGGCGCCATTTTGCGAGCAGCGCCCGAAGGCGGCGGGAGCGGGGCCGAGAGCGGTGAGGGGGGAAAACACACGACACGATCGCGATAGAGGGGGGGGTTCTGTCGCGATAGGGGAGATGTCGCGATATGGATTGAGCGGGGAAGGCGGGGGGGGGAGGGTAGAGAGGGCGGTGTTGTGGAGGGGGGGTGGGGAGGGAGGGTAATGGCGGCCTATGGGGGGGTTTATGAGGGGGTTATGGGGGGTAATAGGGGGCTATGGGGGGCTATGGGGGGGTTATGGGGTTTAATGGGAGTAATAGGGGGCTATGGGGGTCTATGGGGTGTAATAGGGGTCTATGGGGGTCTGGGGGGTAATAGGGGTCTATGGGGGGCCTATGGGGGTCAGTGTGGCGCTATGGGGGGGTAGGGGTCGGGGGGTGATAGAGGTCTATGGGGGGTAATAGGGGTCTATGGGGGGTAATAGGGGGCTGTGGGGGGGTTATGGGGTTTAATGGGAGTAATAGGGGGCTATGGGGGGCTATGGGGGGTAATAGGGGGTTATGGGGGTCGGGGGGGGTAATAGGGGTCTATGGGGGGCCTATGGGGGTCAGTGGGGCGCTATGGGGGGGTAATAGGGGTCGGGGGGGGTAATAGAGGTCTATGGGGGGTAATAGGGGTCTATGGGGGGTAATAGGGGGCTGTGGGGGGGTTATGGGGTTTAATGGGAGCAATAGGGGGCTATGGGGGGGGTTATGGGGTGTAATAGGGGTCTATGGGGGTCAGTGGGGGTAATAGGAGTCAAGGGGGGGCTATGGGGGTCAGTGGGGGTAATAGGGGGTTATGGGGGTCGGGGGGGGTAATAGGGGTCTATGGGGGGCCTATGGGGGTCAGTGGGGCGCTATGGGGGGGTAATAGGAGGTTATGGCGGGCTACGGGGGTTAATAGGGGTCTGGGGGGTAATAGAGGTCTATGGGGGGTAATAGAGGTCTATGGGGGGGTAATAGGGGGGCTATGGGGAGTTATGGGGGGGCTATGGGGGTCAGTGGGGCGCTATGGGGGGTAATAGGGGGTTATGGGGGCTACGGGGGGGTAATAGGGGTCGGGGGGTAATAGAGGTCTATGGGGGGTAATAGGGGTCTATGGGGGGTAATAGGGGGGCTATGGGGAGTTATGGGGGGGCTATGGGGGTCAGTGGGGCGCTATGGGGGGGTAATAGGGGTCTGGGGGGGTAATAGAGGTCTATGGGGGGTAATAGGGGTCTATGGGGGGTAATAGGGGGGCTATGGGGGTCAGTGGGGCGCTATGGGGGGGTAATAGGGGGTTATGGGGGGCTACGGGGGTTAATAGGGGTCTGGGGGGGTAATAGAGGTCTATGGGGGGTAATAGGGGTCTATGGGGGGTAATAGGGGGGCTATGGGGAGTTATGGGGGGGCTATGGGGGTCAGTGGGGCGCTATGGGGGGGTAATAGGGGGTTATGGGGGGCTACGGGGGGGTAATAGCGGTCTGGGGGGGTAATAGAGGTCTATGGGGGGGTAATAGGGGGTTATGGGGGGCTACGGGGGGGTAATAGGGGTCTGGGGGGGTAATAGAGGTCTATGGGGGGTAATAGGGGTCTATGGGGGGTAATAGGGGGGCTATGGGGAGTTATGGGGGGGCTATGAAGGTCAGTGGGGGGCTATGGGGGGTAATAGGGGGTTATGGGGGGTAATAGGGGTCAATGGGGGGGCTATGGGGGTCAGTGGGGGGCTATGGGGAGTAATAGGGGGTTATGGGGGGCTACAGGGGGGTAATAGGGGTCTATGGGGGGTAGTAGGGGGGCTATGGGGGGCTATGAAGGTCAGTGGGGGGCTATGGGGGGGTAATAAGGGTTTATGGGGGTCAGTGGGGGGCTATGGGGAGTAATAGGGGGGTAATAGGGGGTTATGGGGGGCTACAGGGGGTAATAGGGGTCTATGAGGGGGTAATGAGGGTTTATGGGGGGCAATAGGAGTCTATGGGGGGGTTATAGGGGTCAGTGGGGGGGTACTAGGGGGGTACTAGGGGTCAATGGCGGCCTATGGGGGGTTATGGGGGTCAGTGGGGGGGCTATAGGGGGTAATAGGGGTCTATGGGGGGGCTATGAGGGGGTTATGGGGGGTAATAGGGGTCAATGGGGATGTTATGGGGGGTAATGGGGGTCAGTGTGGGGGCTGTGGGGGGTTTATGGGGTTCAGTGGGGGTAATAGGGGTCTGTAGGGGGCTATGGGGGGTAATAGGGGTCAATGGGGGGTAATGGGGGTCAGTGGGGGGGTAATAGGGGTCTATGGGGGGGCTATGGAAGGCTATGGGGGTCAATGGGGGGCTATATGTGGGTCAGTGGGGGAGTAATGGGGGTCAGTGCAGGGCTATGGGGGGGTTATGGGGGTCTGTGGGGGGCTATAGGGGGTTAATGGGGGTCAATGGGGGGGTAATAGGGGTCTATGGGGGGGCTATAGGGGGTTATGGGGCTGGTAATGGGGGCTGTGGGGCGTAATGGAGGTCAATGGGGGGTCTATGGGCAGGTAATGGGGTTCAATGGGGGTCTATGGGGAGGTCTGTGGGGTTCAATGGGGGGCTATGGGGGTCTATGGGGCGATAATGGGGGTCTATGGGGCTCAGTGTGGGGGGGCTTGGATATGGGGGGGGGCTCCTTGTGCTTCTCTTCCAGGTCCATTCCCCCCCCCATTCCCCTCCATTGCCCCCCCTTTCCCCCCCCATAAGTGTGGGGCTGCGCCCCATAAGTGTGGGGCTGCCCCCCCTCTCCCCCCCCATAATGAGCTCTTCCTATGGGGGGCCCCACATGGAGCGTGGTTTTGGGGGGAAAAGACCGGATTTGGTCATTTTGTGTCTGTTTTAATGGGGTTCTCCCCCCCCAACACCCCTATTTTGGGGTTAAAATTGCCCTTTTTGGGGTTAAATGGGGGGTTTGGGGGAAATTTGCCATTTTGGGGGTCAAATTCGTCCCTTTTTGGGGGGAAATTTGCCCTTTTTTGGGTCAAATTCGTCCCTTTTTGGGGTAAATTCATCTGGTTTAGGTAAAATTTGCCCCTTTTGGGGGTAAATTTGCCCCTTTTTGGGGTAAAGTCGTCCTTTTTTGGGGTAAATTCATCCCTTTTAGGTTAAATTTGCCCCTTTTGGGGGTAAATTCATCCCTTTTTGGGGTAAATTTGTCCCTTTTTGGGGTAAATTCACCCCTTTTAGGTTAAATTCATCTGGTTTTGGGGTAAATTCACCCCTTTTTGGGGTAAATTCATCACTTTTGGGGGTAAATTTGATACTTTTGGGGGTACATTCCCTCCTTTTGGGGTAATTTCATCCCTTTTAGGTTAAATTTGCCCCTTTTTGGGGTAAATTCATCACTTTTAGGTTAAATTTGCTCCTTTTTGGGGTAAATTCATCCCTTTTTGGGGTGAATTCGTCCCTTTTTGGGGTATATTCCCCCCTTTTGGGGGTACATTTGGTCCTTTTGGGGTAAATTCACCCCTTTTAGGTTAAATTTGCCCCTTTGGGGGGTAAATTCATCCCTTTTTGGGATAAATTCACCACTTTTGGGGGTAAATTCCCCCCTTTTTGGGTAAATTTGCCATTTTGGGGGTAAATTCCTCCCTTTTGGGGGTAAATTTGCCATTTTGGGGGGTAAATTCCCCCCTTTTGGGGGTAAATTTGTCATTTTTTGGGTAAATTTGCCCCCTTTTAGGGTAAATTCATTTTTGGGGTTAAATTCATCCTTTTTGGGGTTAAATTCATCCTTTTTGGGGGTACATTAACTCCTTTTGGGGGTAAATTCGCCTTTTTGGGGGAAATTTCACCATTTTGGGGGCTTAAATTCACCTGTTTTGGGGTTCAAGTCACGCTTTTTGGGTCTCAAACCCCCCTTTTTCCCCTATTAATTCCCTGTTATTAATTATTAATGACTGTTACTAATTAATAGGTTCCCGTGATTAATTATTAGGTCCCTATCATTAATTATTAGATCCCTAATATTCATTATTAGGCCCCTAATATTCATTATTAGGCTCTTAATATTCATTATTAGGCCCCTAATATTTATTATTAGGCCCCTAATATTCATTATTAGGCTCTTATATTCATTATTAGGCCCCTAATATTCATTATTAGGCTCCTAATATTCATTATTAGATCCCTAATATTCATTATTAGGCTCCTCCCACCCTTATTAATGGTCCTTATTAATTATTAGGTCGTTTTGCTCATTAATTAGAGCCCCAGTATTAATGATGAGGCTCCTCCCACCCCCGTTAACCCCTCTTATTAATTACTAAGTCTCTCCCATTAATTAATAAAGTCTTATTGGTAGCTGTTATGCTCTCGTTAATAACTAATAGACCCCTAATATTAGTCATTGGGCTGATAGCGCTGTTAATAATACCCATTAATAATTATTAGGGCCTCCTATTAATTAACAGATCCCCTCTCATTAATCATTAGGCTCCTCTTCTCTTATTAATATCTATTACTAATCATTAGGGTCCTCCTATTAATTAATAGACCCCTATGATTAATTATTACATCGCAGTCATTAATTATTAGGCTCCTTGTATTAATTATTGGGGCCCTAAGATTGATTATTAGGGCTCCAATATTAATTATTAGGCTTTTCCCAGCCTTATTAATATGTTATTAATTATTAAGTAACGGACCCCAATCATTAACTATTAGGCCCCTAGTATTAATTAATAGCCTCCTAATATTCATCACCCCAGTGGCATCCTATGGGGAACCCCCCCTTCATTAATGGCTCCGCCCCCCCCATTAATAGGGGCCATTACTAATTATTAAACCCCTCCCCTTCATTATTAGGGGCTATTCAGCCCCCTCCAGTCAATTAATAGCCCCCCCCACTAATTATTAATGGCTGTTGCCAGTTACTAATGGGTTATTAAGCTGCTCCTAATTATTAGCCCCCCCTTATTAACCCCATTATTAGGCTCCTCCCCCTAATTATTAACCCATTATTAATGCCATTCCGCTAATTATTAGCTCCTAATTCTCTTATTACTGCCATTTTAGGCTCCACCCCCTAATTATTTACCCGTTATTAATGGTCTTCTGCTAATTATTAGCCCCTCCCCCTAATCATTAAGCCATTATTAGGCCCCTTCTCCTGAGTAGGAGGCCACTGTTAGCCCCCTTCTGCTAATTATTAGCCCCTCCTCTCATTATTAAGCCCAACCCCCTAATTATTAGCCCCTCCTCCAATTATTAACCCCATTATTAGGCCCGTCCCCTCAATTATTAGCTCCTCCTCCAACTATTAACCATATTATTAGGCCCCTCCCCTAATTATTAGCCCCTCCGCTCATTATTAACCCCATTATTAGGTCCCTCCCCCTAATTATTAGCCCATCTTCTCATTATTAACCCCATTGTTAAGCCCCTCCCCCTAATTATTAGTCCCTTCTCCAACTATTAACCCCATTATTAGTTCCCTCCCCCTAATTATTAGTCCCTCCTCCAACTATTAACCCCATTATTAGGCCCCACCCCCTAATTATTAGCCCCTCTTCCAATTATTACCCCCATTATTAAGCCCCTCCCCCTAATTATTAGCTCCTCCTCTCACTATTAACCCCATTATTAAGCCCCTCCCCAATTATTAGCCCCTCCTCCAACTATTAACCCCATTATTAGTCCCCTCCCCTAATTATTAGCTCCTCCTCTCATTATTAACCCCATTATTAAGCTTCTCCCCTAATTATTAGCCCCTTCTCCAACTATTAACCCCATTATTAAGCCCCTCCCCCTAATTATTAGTCCCTCCTCCAACTATTAACCCTATTATTCCCCTCCCCCTAATTATTAGCTCCTCCTCTCATTATTAACCCAATTATTTGGCCCCTCCCCCTAATTATTAGCCCCTCCTCCAATTAATACACCCATTATTAAGCCCCTCCCTCTCATTAATAACCTATTATTAGGCCCCTCCCCCTTATTATTACCCCCATTATTAGGCCTTCCCCCCCCATCTCCCCCCCCCCAATAAAGAGGGGGTTGCTCCATCGGCTAAGGGGGCGTGGCCTGGGAGCCCCGCCCCTTTTAAGCCCCGCCCCCTCCCCTCCCCCCATTGTTTCTCCTTAGGTTTTATTGCGCCGGCGGCGACCGTAAGTGCCAAATTCTCCTTTTTTCACCCCAAAAAACCCCACCCCCCCACCCCCAAAAATGGGCTCGTCCGCCCCTCCCCCCCCCATTCCTCACCCCGCGGGGGGAGGGGGGGGGGTTCAAACCCCCCCCCCAAAAAAAAAAGCCTCAAAACCACCCAAAATGCCCCAAAATCCAGGGGGGTTTCCCCACCCCCCCACCCCCCCCTTTCCCCTCCCCCCACCCCCCCTTTGGCCCCTCCCCCCTCCTCGATTTTGGGTCTTTTTGACCCTTTTTCAGGCGTTTTTTGAGGGATTTTAATGATTTTTTTTTTCCTTTTTTTTTTTTTTTTAATTTTTTTATTTTTTTCCCCCCTATTTTTCTTTTTTTTTTTTTTTTTTTTCACCCTTTTTTTCCTGTTTTTTTTTTTATTTTTTTATTTTTTTATTTTTTTCCGGCTCGGTTTTTCCATCGCTTCCGGCCTTTTTCCGGGCCCCGCCCCCCTCTCCTTTAAGCCCCTCCCCCTTTCAAGCTCCACCCACTTTAAGCCCCGCCCCCCCCCCCTCCTCCCCACACCAACCTTTGAAGTCGCCGCCGATCCCCTCCCCCCCCACACCCCCTCCCCCCACACCCCCCACAGCACCGGAGCGGATCCAGAGCCCCCCCCTCGACGGTAAGAAAGGGGTCAAAGGGGGGAGGGGGGAGGGGCTTGGGGGGGGGGGTGGGGGGAGGGGTCCATTGGGGCCCATAGAGCCCCATTGGGACCCGTTGATCCCCATTGGGGTCCATTGACCCCCATTGGGACCCATAGAGCCCCATTGGCGTCTGTTGACCCCCCATTGCGACCCATTGACCCCCATTGCGACCCATTGATCCCCATTGGGACCCATTGACCCCCATTGGGGCTCATTGACCCCCATTGGGGTCCCTTGGGGCCCATAGACCCCCATTGGGGTCCATTGACCCCCATTGGAGCCCATTGACCCCCATTGGGGTCCCTTCGGGCCCATAGACCCCCATTGGGGTCCATTGACCCCCATTGGGACCTGTTGACCCACATTGGGGTCCGTTGACCCCCATTGGGACCCATTGACTCCCATTGGGGCCCATTGACCCACATTGGCGTCCCTTGGGGCCCATAGACCCCCACTGGGACCTGTTGACCCCCATTGGAGCCCATTGACCCCCATTGGGGTCCATTGACCCCCATTGGGACCCATTGACCCCCATTGGGGTCCATTGACCCCCATTGGGATTCGTTGACCCCCATTGGGGTCCATTGACCCCCATTGGGACCTGTTGACCCCCATTGGGAGCTGTTGACCCCCACTGGGGTCCGTTGACCCCCATTGGGACCCATTGACCCCCATTGGGACCCATTGACCCCCATTGGGGTACGTTGACCCCCATTGGGACCCATAGAGCCCCATTGGGGTTCATTGACTCCCATTGGGATCCCTTGGGGCCCATAGAGCCCCATTGGGGTCCGTTGACCCACATTGGGGTCCATTGACCCTCATTGGGACCCATTGACCCCCATTGGGGTCCCTTGGGGCCCACAGAGCCCCATTAACACCCACTGGGACATGTTGACCCCCATTGGGGTCCATTGACACCCGTTGACCTCCATTGACCGCCATTGACCCCTATTGCCATCCATTGACCCCCATTGGGATCCATTGACTCCATTGCGCCCCATTACCCCCCATTGACCCCCCATTGCCCCCATTGCCACCTATTGACCCCCATTGAGCTCCATTGACCACCATTGGCATCCACTGACCCCCATTGCCATCCGTTGACCCCCATTGGGTTCCGTTGACCCCCATTGGGTTCCATTGACCCCTGTTGCCATCCGTTGACCCCCATTGCTATCCATTGACCCCCATTGCCATCTATTGACCCCCATTGACCCCCATTGACCACCATTGACATCCGTTGACCCCCATTGGCCCCTATTGACCACCATTGACATCCATTGACCGCCATTGACATCTGTTGACACCCGTTGACCACCATTGGCACCCGTTGACTTCCATTGACCCCCATTGATCCCATTGACCCCCATTGGATTCCATTGACCCCCATTGGGTTCCATTGACCCCCATTGGGGTTCGTTGACCCCCATTGATCCCATTGACCCCCATTGGATTCCATTGACCCCCATTGGGGTTCGTTGACACCCATTGGGTTCCATTGACCCCCATTGGGTTCCATTGACCCCCATTGGGTTCCATTGACCCCCATTGACATCTGTTGACCGCCATTGATATCCATTGGCATCCATTGACCCCCATTGGGTTCCGTTGACCCCCATTGATCCCATTGACCCCCATTGGGTTCCATTGACCCCCATTGATATCCATTGATCTCCATTGACACCCGTTGGCATCCATTGACCCCCATTGGGTTCCATTGACCTCCATTGACCACCGTTGACCCCCATTGACCATCATTGACATCTATTGACCGCCATTGACATCCGTTGACCGCCATTGACATCCGTTGACCGCCATTGACCATCATTGACATCCATTGACATCTGTTGACACCCACTGACCCACATTGACCACCATTGGCACCCATTGACTTCCATTGACCCCCATTGATCCCATTGACCCCCATTGGGTTCCATTGACACCCATTGGGTTCCATTGACCCCCCATTGACACCCATTGACCCCCATTGGGTTCCATTGACACCCATTGACATCCATTGACCCCCATTGGGTTCCATTGACCCCCATTGACCCTATTGACCCCATTGACCCCCATTGGGTTCCATTGACCCCCATTGACCCCCATTGGGTTCCATTGACCCCCGTTGACTTCCATTGACCCCTGTTGAGTTCCATTGACCCCCATTGATCCCGTTGACCCCCATTGGGTTCCATTGACCCCCATTGGGTTCCATTGACCCCCATTGATCCCATTGACCCCCATTGGGTTCCATTGACCCCCATTGACTTCCATTGACCCCCATTGACCCCCATTGAGTTCCATTGACCCCCACTGACCCCAATAACCTCTCTCCCCTTCCTCCCTGCAGGCCCCCCATACCCCCCACCCCTATACCCCCCCAACCCCCCCACCACCACCATGGCCAGCAACGTGACCAACAAGACGGACCCGCGCTCCATGAACATCCATTGACCCCCATTGACATCCATTGACCCCCATTGCCATCCATTGACCCCCATTGGGATCCATTGACCCCCATTGGGATCCATTGACCCCCATTGCCATCCATTGACCGCCATTGATACCCATTGGCATCCATTGACATCCATTGACCGCCATTGATACCCATTGGCATCCATTGACATCCATTGATCGCCATTGATATCCATTGGCATCCATTGACCCCTGTTGATCCCATTGACCCCCATTGACTTCCATTGACCCCCATTGACACCCATTGACTTCCATTGACCCCCATTGATCCCCATTGGGTTCCATTGACCCCCATTGATCCCTTTGACCCCCATTGGGTTCCATTGACCCCCATTGGGTTCCATTGACCCCCATTGGGTTCCATTGACCCCCATTGACTTCCATTGACCCCTGCTGAGTTCCATTGACCCCCATTGATCCCGTTGACCCCCACTGGGTTCCATTGACCCCCATTGGGTTCCATTGACCCCCATTGACTTCCATTGACCCCCATTGACACCCATTGACTTCCATTGACCCCCATTGACCCCCATTGTTCCATTGACCCCCACTGACCCCAATAACCTCTCTCCCCTTCCTCCCTGCAGGCCCCCCATACCCCCCACCCCTATACCCCCCCAACCCCCCCACCACCACCATGGCCAGCAACGTGACCAACAAGACGGACCCGCGCTCCATGAACTCCCGCGTCTTCATCGGCAACCTCAACACCCTGGTGGTGAAGAAGAGCGACGTGGAGGCCATCTTCGCCAAGTACGGCAAGATCGTCGGGTGCTCGGTGCACAAGGGCTTCGCCTTCGTGCAGTACGTGGCCGAACGCAACGCCCGCGCCGCCGTGGCCGGGGAGGACGGCCGCATGATCGCCGGGCAGGTCTTGGGTGAGTCGATTTTGGGGGGGGAATGGGGGTTAATGGGGGTAGAATGGGGTTTAAGGGGGGTAGAATAGGGTTTAATGGGGTTAGAGTGGGTTTTAATGATAGAATGGGGGTTAATGGGGGTAGAATGGGGTTTAATGGGGGTAGAATGGGGTTTAATGAGGTTTAATGGGGGTAGAATGGGGTTTAATGGGGGTAGAATGGGGTTTAATGGGGGTAGAATGGGGTTTAATGGGGGTAGAATGGGGTTTAATGGGGTTTAATGGGGGTAGAGTGGGGTTTAATGGGGTTTAATGGGGTAGAATGGGGTTTAAGGGGGTTTAATGGGGGTAGAGTGGGGTTTAATGGGGAGTGCATTGACCCCACTGTGGTACACTGACTCCTGTTGGGGTGCATTGACCCCATTGGGGTGCATTGACCCTTACTGGGTTGCATTAAGCCCTATTAGGCCCCATAGAGCCCCATTGGGGTGCATTGACTCCATTGGGGCCCATAGAGCCCCACTGAGGTCTGTTAACTTCATTGGAGTCCATTGACCCCCATTGGGGTCCATTGACCCCCATTTGTATCCAGTGCCCCACATTAGGCCCTATTGACCCCCATTGGGACCCATTGACCCCATTGGGACCCATTGACTCCCATTGGGACCCATTGATTCCCATTGGGACCCATTGACCCCATTGGGACCCATTGATTCCCATTGAGACCCATTGACCCCATTGGGACCCATTGATTCCCATTGGGTCCCTTGACCCCATTGGGACCCATTGACCCCCATTGGGACCCATTGACCCCCATTGGGACCCATTGACCGCCATCGGGGTCCATTGACCCCCATTTGTATCCAGTGCCCCACATTGGGCCCCATTGACCCCCATTGGGTCCCTTGACCCCATTGGGACCCATTGACCCCCATTGGGACCCATTGATTCCCATTGGGTCCCTTGACCCCATTGGGCCCCATTGACCCCCCATTGGGACCCATTGACCCCCATTGGGGCCCATTGACCCCCACTGGGACCCATTGACCCCCATTGGGACCCATAGAACGCCATTGGGACCCATTGACCCCCATTGGGACCCATTGACCCCCATTGGGTCCCTTGACCCCATTGGGACCCATTGACCCCCATTGGGACCCATTGACCCCCATTGACCCCCATTGGGCCCCATTGACCCCCATTGGGCCCCATTGACCCCCATTGGGCCCCATTGACACCCATTGACCCCCATTGGGTCCCACTGACCCCCATTGACCCCATCGAGCCCCACTGACCCCCATCAAGCCCCATACCCTCAATGTACCATCGCTTCTACACCCCATTGCCTTCCACCCCCACGTGGCTCTCAGCCTCAAATCCCCCCCCCTCCTCCTCAGCCCCATAACATCCCGCTATGGGGCTGGGTGTCCGTGTGTGTGTGTCCCCCCCGCCCCATATCTCTGCCCCATAGATATCAACCTGGCGGCCGAGCCGAAGGTGAACCGGGGCAAGGCCGGGGTGAAGCGCTCGGCAGCTGAGCTCTATGGGTCAGTACCTGCCCCACCTTCTCCGGCCCCTCTCGTCAGGTGGGGCCCCACTTGGCTTCTATCTCCTCCCACCCCTATTTCCCCCTCGCCCCATAGATCTATGGGGCGCGCGGGGCTTTGGGGGCTTACTTTTGGGGGCGGGGGGGGTGTTTTCTGCCCCATAGATCGTCGTTCGACCTCGATTATGACTTCCAGAGGGATTACTATGATAGGTAAGGGGGGGGGGGGAGATGTGGGGCAGGGGGGTGGGGGGACCCATAGGGACCCATTGAGAGCCTGTAGGGACCCATAGAGAGCACATAGGAACCCATAGAGAACTTATAGGGACCCATAGATACCCTATAGACCGCCATAGCCCCCCATAGAGACCCCATAGACCCCCATAGACACCCCATAGACACCCCATAGACCCCCCAAACCCCTCATAGATCCCCATAGATCCCCATAGACGCCCCATAGACACCCCATAGCCCCCCCCAACACCCCATAACCCCCCATAGACACCCCATAGACCCCCATAGAGCCCCATAGACCCTCCTAGACTCCCATAGACACCCCATAGACCCCACATAGACCCCCATAGACATCCCATAGACCCCCATACAAACCCCGTAGACCCCCATAGACCCCCATAGACACCCCATAGACCCCCCACACCCCTCATAGACTCCCATAGATACCCCATAGACCTCCACAGACCCCCATAGACACCCCATAGACACCCCATAGCACCCCATAGACACCCCATAGCCCCCCACAGACACCGCATAGACCCCCATAGACCCCCCATAGACCCCCATAGCCACTCATAGACACCCCATAGACACACCATAGACCCCCCACACCCCTCATAGACCCCCATAGGAAGCCCATAGACCCCCCATAGACACCCCATAGACACCCCATAGACACCCCATAGACACCCATAGACCTCCATAGCCCCCCCATAGACACCCCATAGCCCCCATAGCACCCCAACGACACCCCGTAGACACCCATAGACCCCCATAGACATCCATAGATACCCCATAGACCCTCCTAGATTCCCATGGCCACCCGATAGACCCCCCATAGACACCCCATAGACCCCCATAGACCTCCATAGACACTCCATAGCCCCCCTAGACCCCCCACACCCCTCATAGACCCCCATAGACCCTCATAGACAACCCATAGACCCCCACACCCCTCATAGATCCCTGTAGACCCCTATAGACGCCCCCCCATAGACCCCCATATACCCCCATAGACACCCCATACCCCCCAGACACCCTCCTATAGATGCCCCATAGACCCCCATAGCCCCCCATAGACCCCCCATAGCCCCCCATAGACACCCCATAGACCCCCATAGACACCCCATAGACCCCCATAGACACCCCATATACCCCCCATAGACCCCCATAGACACCCCATAGACCCCCATAGACACCCCATAGCCCCCCCATAGATCACCTCTCCCCCTGCCCCACTGCAGGATGTACAGCTACCCGGCGCGGGTCCCCCCGCCGCCCCCCATCGCCCGCGCCGTCGTGCCCTCCAAGCGCCAGCGGGTCTCCGGTAACACCTCCCGCCGGGGCAAGAGCTTCAACAGCAAGAGCGGCCAGCGCGGCTCCTCCTCCAAGTCCTCCAAGGGTACTTATGGGGTGCTATGAGGGGTCTGTGGGGCGCTATGGGGTGTCTATGGGGGTCTATGGGGTGCTATGGGGTGTCTATGGGGTGTCTATGGGGCGCTATGGGTCTCTATGGGGGGGTTATGGGGCGCTATGGGGTGCTATGGGGTGTCTATGGGTGCTATGGGGTGTCTATGGGGCGCTATGGGGTCTATGGGGTGCTATGGGGTGTCTATGGGGTGCTATGGGGTGTCTATGGGGTGCTATGGGGTGTCTATGGGGTGTCTATGGGGTGCTATGGGGTGTCTATGGGGTGCTATGGGGTGCTATGGGGCGGCTATGGGGTGCTATGGGGTGCTATGGGGTGGCTATGGGGTGTCTATGGGGGTCTATGGGGTGTCTATGGGGCGCTATGGGGTGTCTATGGGGTGCTATGGGGTGTCTATGGGGTGTCTGTGGGGTGTCTATGGGGCGCTATGGGGCGCTATGGGGTGCTATGGGCCACTATGGGGGTGCTATGGGGCGCTATGGGCTGCTATGGGGCACTATGGGGCCGCTATGGGGCGCTGTGGGGACACTATGGGGCGCTGTGGGGCGCTATGGGGTGCTACGGGGCCGCTATGGGGTGCTATGGGGTGCTGTGGGGTGCTATGGGGGTGCTATGGGGCGCTATGGGGTGTCTATGGGGTGCTATGGGGGCGCTATGGGGTGCTATGGGGCTGCTATGGGGTGCTATGGGGCTGCTATGGGGTGCTATTGGGCCACTATGGGGTGCTACGGGGTGCTACGGGGCGCTATGGGGCGCTATGGGGCCGCTATTGGGGTGCTATGGGGCCGCTGTGGGGCGCTACTTGGCCGCTATGGGGCCACTTCAGGCCGCTACGGGCCCACTATGGGGCGCTATAGGGTGCCTGTGGTGAGGGGGGGGGGGGGAATTGGGTCGAATTTTGGTCATTTTGGGTGCGTTTGGTTCATTTTGCGGCGTTTTGGGGTGAATTTTGGCTGGTTTGGGCCATTTTGGGGGGATTTGGGTCGAATTTTGTCATTTGGGGTGAGTTTGGCTTCTGAATTCTGTCAATTTTGGGCTGAATTCTGTCGATTTTGGCTCATTTTGGGCTGAATTGGGTCGATTTTGGCTCATTTTGGGCTGAATTTTGATGATTTTGGCTCATTTTGGGCTGAATTCTGTCGATTTTGGCTCATTTTGGGCTGAATTCTGTCGATTTTGGGCTGAATTGGGTCGATTTTGGCTC
Organism: Pezoporus occidentalis; assembly: GCF_034315485.1. NCBI lineage: Eukaryota > Metazoa > Chordata > Aves > Psittaciformes > Psittacidae > Pezoporus > Pezoporus occidentalis. Next base: position 7,778 of record NW_026912814.1, on the reverse strand, counting down.
ATTTTGGGCTGAATTGGGTCGATTTTGGCTCATTTTGTGCTGAATTCTGTCGATTTTGGGCTGAATTTGTCGATTTTGGCTCATTTTGGGCTGAATTCTGATTTTGGCTCATTTTGGGCTGAATTCTGTCGATTTTGGGCTGAATTGGGTCAATTTTGGCTCATTTTGTGCTGAATTCTGTCGATTTTGGGCTGAATTTGTCGATTTTGGCTCATTTTGGGCTGAATTCTGATTTTGGCTCATTTTGGGCTGAATTCTGTCGATTTTGGGCTGAATTGGGTCGATTTTGGCTCATTTTGTGCTGAATTCTGTCGATTTTGGGCTGAATTTATCGATTTTGGCTCATTTTGGGCTGAATTCTGATGATTTTGGCTCATTTTGGGCTGAATTGGGTCCATTTTGGCTCATTTTGGGCTGAATTGGGTCCATTTTGGCTCATTTTGGGCTGAATTGGGTCGATTTTGGCTCATTTTGGGCTGAATTCTGTCATTTTTGGCTCATTTTTGGCTGAATTCTGTCGATTTTGGCTCATTTTGGGCTGAATTAGGTCGATTTTGGCTCATTTTGGTCTGAATTTGGTCGATTTTGGCTCATTTTGGGCTGAATTTTGATGATTTTGGCTCATTTTTGGCTGAATTTTGTTGATTTTGGCTCATTTTGGTCTGAATTTGGTCGATTTTGGCTCATTTTGGGCTGAATTGGGTCCATTTTGGCTCATTTTGGGCTGAATTGGGTCGATTTTGGCTCATTTTGGGCTGAATTCTGTCAATTTTGGCTCATTTTGGGCTGAATTTGGTCAATTTTGGCTCATTTTGGGCTGAATTTTGATGATTTTGGCTCATTTTGGGCTGAATTGGGTCCGTTTTGGGTGCGTTGCAGTGAAGGGCGACGACCTGCAGAGCATCAAGAAGGAGCTGAGCCAGATCAAGCAGAAGGTGGACGCGCTGCTCGAGAGCCTGGAGCGCCTCGAGAGGGAGCAGAGTGAGCCCCGGCCCCACACTTGGGGGGCAGCCCCATAGAATCTATGGGGCAGAGCGTGGCGCGTGGGGGGGCTGAGCTGTGGGGTGTAAGGGGTTGATATATAGGGTCTATAGGGGGGTATATGGGTTTTGGGGGGGGAATCTGTGGGGCTGCCCCATGGAATCTATGGGGCTGCCCTATAGAATCTATGGGGCAGAGCGTGGCATGCGGGGGGGCTGAGCCGTGGGGTGTAAGGGGTTGATATATAGGGTCTATAGGGGGATATATTAGGTTTAAGGGATGGAATCTATGGGGTGCCCCATGGAATCTATGGGGCGCCCTATAGAATCTATGGGGCAGAGCCTGGTGTGCAGGGGGGGGCTGAGCCGTGGGGTGTAAGGGGGTTGATGTATAGGGTCTATAGGGAAATATATTAGGTTTAAGGGATGGAATCTATGGGGTGCCCCATGGAATCTATGGGGCTGCCCTATAGAATCTATGGGGGAGAGCATGGCGTGTGTTGGGGCTGAGCCGTGGGGTGTAAGGGGGTTGATATATAGGGTCTATAGGGGGGTATATGGGTTTTGGGGGGGGAATCTGTGGGGCTGCCCCATGGAATCTATGGGGCAGAGCGTGGCGCGCGGGGGGGCTGAGCCGTGGGGTGTAAGGGGGTTGATATATAGGGTCTATAGGGAAATATATTAGGTTTAAGGGATGGAATCTATGGCGTGCCCCATGGAATCTATGGGGCTGCCCTATAGAATCTATGGGGCAGAGCTTGGCGCGTGGGGGGGCTGAGCTGTGGGGTGTAAGGGGTTGATATATAGGGTCTATAGGGGGATATATTAGGTTTAAGGGATGGAATCTATGGGGTGCCCCATGGAATCTATGGGGCAGAGCCTGGTCTCTTTGGGGTCTCTGTGGGTCTTTATGGGTCTCTATGGGGTCTCTGTGTGGCTCTATGGTTCTTTATGGGGTCTCTGTCTCTATGGGGTCTCTATGGGGTTTCTATGGGTCCCTATGGGTCTCTATGGGTTCTCTGTGGGTGTATGGGGGTCTCTATGGGGGCTCTATGGTTCTCTATGGGGTCCCTATGGTTCTCTATGGGGGCTCTATGGGTGTCTATGGGGTCCCTGTGGGTCTCTATGGGGTCCTTATGGGTCTCTATGGGGTCTCTATGGGTCTGTATGGGGTTCCTATGGGTCTCTATGGGTCTCTATGGGTCCCTATGGGTCTCTATGGGGTCTCTCTGGGTCTCTATGGGGTCTCTATGGGTCTCTATGGGTCCCTGTGGGTCTCTATGGGGTTCCTATGGGTCTCTACGGGGTCTCTATGGGTCTCTATGGGGTCCCTGTGGGTCTCTATGGGGGCTCTATGGGTCCCTATGGGTCTCTATGGGGGCTCTATGGGTCTCTATGGGTCTCTATGGGGTCTCTATGGGGTCTCTATGGGGTGTTTATGGGTTTCTATGGGTTCTCTATGGGGTCCCTATGGGGTCTCTATGGGTCTCTATGGGGTGTCTATGGGTCTCTATGGGTCTCTATGGGTCCCTATGGGTCTCTATGGGGTCTCTATGGGGTCTCTATGGGTCTCTATGTTGCTCTATGGCTCCCTATGGGTCTCTATGGGGCAGCCCCATAGCCCCTCCCCCCTCTCTCTCTCCCCTCCCCCCCCCCAGAGCTGAAGAGCGAGAAGGCGGAGGAGGAGCTGTGTGGGGGCGGGGCCGGCGCGGGGGGCGGGGCCAAGAAGGAGGAAGGAGCCGGCGGGGGGGGGAAGGGCGACGGCGACGACTCCCCCGAGGAGGGGGACCTGGAGGAGGAGGAGCCTGAGGAGCGCGAGCACGAGCAGGTGGGGGGAGGGGAGAGGTGTGGGGCTGGGACCCATAGCGGGGGGATGGGGGAGGGGGGGTGTGGGGCTGAGGACCCATAGGGGGGGGATGTGTGGGGCTGAGGGGGGATGGGGGGGGGATGTGTGGGGCTGGGACCCATAGAAGGGGTTGGGGGGGGGAGGGGATGGGACACATAGCAGGGGGATGGGTGGTGTGGGGCTGGGACCCATAGCGGGGGGATGGGGGAGGGGGGGATGGGACACATAGTGGGGGGATGGGGGAGGGGAGATGTGGGGCTGGGACCCATAGAAGGGGGGATGGGGGAGGGGGGGATGTGTGGGGCTGAGGGGGGATGGGGGGGGGATGTGTGGGGCTGGGACCCATAGGGGATGGGGGGGGCTGGGACCCATAGCGGGGGATGGGGGGTGTGGGGCTGGGACCCATAGCGGGGGGATGGGGGAGGGGAGGTGTGGGGCTGGGACCCATAGAAAGGGTTGGGGGGGGGATGTGTGGGGCTGGGACCCATAGAAGGGGGATGGGGGGTGTGGGGCTGGGACACATAGCGGGGGGATGGGGGAGGGGGGGATGTGTGGGGCTGGGACGCATAGAAGGGGTTGGGGGGGGGGGTGTGGGGCTGAGGGGGGATGGGGGGGGGATGTGTGGGGCTGGGACCTATAGAAGGGGGGATGGGGGGGATGTGTGGGGCTGGGACACATAGCGGGGGGATGGGGGAGGGGGGGATGTGTGGGGCTGAGGGGGGATGGGGGGGGATGTGTGGGGCTGGGACTCATAGAAGGGGGGATGGGGGAGGGGGGGATGTGTGGGGCTGGGACCCATAGAAGGTGTTGGGGGATGGGGGGATGTGGGGCTGGGACACATAGAGGGGGGATGGGGGGATGTGGGGCTGGGACCCATAGCGGGGATGGGGGGTGTGGGGCTGGGACCCATAGAAGGGGGGATGGGGGAGGGGGGGTGTGGGGCTGAGGGGGGATGGGGGGGGGATGTGTGGGGCTGGGACACATAGAAGGGGTTGGGGGAGGGGAGGTGTGGGGCTGGGACCCATAGAAGGGGGATGGGGGAGGATGTGGGGACACATAGAAGGGGTTGGGGGAGGGGGGGTGTGGGGCTGAGGGGGGATGGGGAGGGGATGTGTGGGGCTGGGACCCATAGTGGGGGATGGGGGGGGTGTGGGGCTGGGACACATAGAGGGGGGATGGGGAAGGGGATATGTGGGGCTGGGACCCATAGAAGGGGTTGGGGGAGGGGGGGTGTGGGGCTGGGACACACAGAAGGGGGGATGGGGGGTGTGGGGCTGGGACCCATAGAAGGGGGATGGGGGGTGTGGGGCTGGGACCCATAGAAGGGGTTGGGGGATGGGGGGTGTGGGGCTGGGACACATAGCGGGGGGATGGGGGGGTGTGGGGCTGGGAGCCATAGAAGGGGGGATGGGGGGGTGTGGGGCTGGGACTCCTGCCCCATAGCCCCTATAGCTCCAGCCCCATAGAATCTTTGGGTCCAGCCCCATAGCAACCTCTGGGTCCCGCCCCACAGCTCGAGTCCCTGAAGGGCGACGAGAAGGAGGCCGAGGAGGGCGAGGACGACCGCGACAGCGCCAATGGCGAGGACGACTCCTAAGCCCCGCCCCCCTCCCCGTTAAGCCCCGCCCCCCTTTCACCAAGCCCCGCCCCCTTTCATCAAGCCCCGCCCCCACACCGTGGTGTCGTGACCCCTCCCCCTTCTTTTCCCGCCTTTTTCCTCCTCCCCCATAGGTCGGTTTAGACGCGCCCCCCTCTGATGACGTCATTGGCTCCGCCCCCTCTATTTGGCCACGCCCTCCCCCTTTTGGCTCCTCCCCCCCTCTCTCTTTTGGCCCCGCCCCCCCCCCCCAACTTCCGGTTGATTTTGATACCGTCGGGATTGGCTTCATTAAAGGTGGAAACGTTTGTAATGGGGGGGGCTATGGGGAGACCATATATGGGCATGGGGCGGGACCCATAGGGACCATGTATGGGCATGGGGAAGGACCCATAGATACCATGTATGGGCATGGGCGGGGCTATGGGGAGACCATATATGGGCATGGGGGGGGGACACCCATAGACACCATGTATGGGCACAGAGTGACCCATAGACACCATATATGGGCATGGGGGGGACGCATAGACACCATGTATGGGCATACAGGGACCCATAGGGACCATAGACACCATATATGGGCATAGAGGGACCCATAGATACCATGTATGGGCATAGAGGGAGCCATAGACACCATATATGGGCACGGGAGGGACCCATAAATACCATATATGGGCATAAAGGGACCCATAGACACTATACATCGGCATGGGCGGGGCTATGGGGAGACCATATATGGGGGGTTATGGGGAGACCATATATGGGCATAGGGAGACCCATAGACACCATGTATGGGCATAGAGGGACCCATAGACACCATGTATAGGCATAAAGGGACACATAGACACCATATATGGGCATAGAGAGACCCATAGACACCATATATGGGCATAGGGGGACCCATAAATACCATATATGGGCATAGAATGACCCATAGACACCATTTATAGGCATAAAGGGACACAGCCACCATATATGGGCATGGGCGGGGCTATGGGGAAACCATATATGGGCATAGAGTGACCCATAGACACCATGTATAGGCATAAAGGGACGCAGAGACACCATATATGGGCATAGAGAGACCCATAGACACCATATATGGGCATAGGGGGACCCATAAATACCATATATGGGCATAGAATGACCCATAGACACCATGTATAGGCATAAAGGGACACATAGACACCATATATGGGCATGGGCGGGGCTATGGGGAGACCATATATGGGCATAGGGAGACCCATAGACACCATGCATGGCCATGGACCCATAAACACCATAAATGGGCATAAAGAGACGCATAGACACCATATATGGGCATGGGCGGGGCTAGGGGGAGACCATATATGGGCATAGAGTGACCCATAAACACCATATATGGGCATGGGCGGGGGCTATGGGGAGACCATATATGGGCATGGGGGGACCCATAGGCACCATTTATAGGCATAAAGGGACACATAGACACCATATATGGGCATGGGTGGGGCTATGGGGAGACCATATATGGGCTGGGGGGGGGCGCATAGACACCATGTATAGGCATAGAGTGACCCAAAGGGACTATATATGGGCATAGAGGGACCCATAGACACCATATATGGGCATAGAGGGACCCATAGACACCATATATAGGCATAGAGGAACCCATAGACACCATATATGGGCATAGAGGGACCCATAGATACCATATATGGGCACGGGGGGGGGGGGGGGGGCGGTATGGGGAGACCATATATGGCCATGGGGGGGACCCATAGACACCATATATAGGCATAAAGGGATACATAGACACCATATATGGGCATGGGGGGACCCATAGGGACCATATATGGGCATAGAGGGACCCATAGATACCATATATGGGCATGGGGGGGGGACCCATAGACACTATATATGGGCACAGAGTGACCCATAGACACCATATATGGGCATGGGGGGGACCTGGGACCCATAGAGACCCCATAGGGACCCATAGAGACCCCATAGGGACCCATAGAGACCCATAGAGACCCATAGGGACCCATAGGGACCCATAGGGACCCATAGAGACCCCATAGGGACCCATAGAGACCCATAGAGACCCATAGGGACCCATAGGGACCCATAGAGACCCATAGAGACCCACAGAGACCCATAGGGACCCCATAGGAGCCCATAGAGCCCAACGAGAGCCACAAGATGGCGGCGCCCAGGGAGGAAGCCCGCACCAAGATGGCGGCGCCCATCCCGACACCCAAGATGGCGGCGCCCAGGTCCGCGCCGTTCCCGCCTCGAGGCGGGAGGAGGCCGCTGATTGGTCCGGCAGCGGGCGGGATCGGCGCGCGTTGATGACGTCAGACAGCCGCGACGAGGAGCGGACCTGCGGCGGGGCCTTAAAGGGGCCGCGACCCCACTAAAATCGGCGCAAATTGACCCAAAAACCCCTCAAATTGACCCAAAACCACCTCAAATTGACCCAAAACCATCTCAAAATTGACCCAAAACCACCACAAATTGACCCAAAACCACCTCAAATTGACCCAAAACCCCTCAAATTGACCCAAAACCCCCTCGAATTGACCCAAAACCCCTCAAATTGACCCAAAACCGCCTCAAATTGACCCAAAACCCCTCAAATTGACCCAAAACCCCCTCGAATTGACCCAAAACCCCTCAAATTGACCCAAAACCACCTCAAATTGACCCAAAACCACCTCAAATTGACCCAAAACCACCACAAATTGACCCAAAACCGCCACAAATTGACCCCAAACCACCTCAAATTGACCCAAAACCACCTCAAATTGACCCAAAACCACCACAAATTGACCCAAAACCACCTCAAATTGACCCAAAACCCCCTCAAATTGACCCAAAACCACCTCAAATTGACCCAAAATCACCACAAATTGACCCAAAATCACCACAATGACCCCAAACACCCCAATTTGACCCAAAATCAGCAGAAATTACCCCAAAATCACCTCAAAGTGACCCAAAACCACCTAAAATACCCGAAACAGCCCAAAGTGACCCAAAACCACCTCAAATTGACCCAAAACCACCGCAAATTGACCCAAAACCACCTCAAATACCCCTAACAGCCTAAAGTGCCCCAAAATCAGCATAAATTACACCAAAATCACCTCAAATTGACCCAAAACCCCCTCAAATTGACCCAAAATCACCTAAAATACCCGAAACAGCCCAAAGTGACCCAAAACCACCTCCAATTTACCCAAAACCACCTAAAATACCCCAAACAGCCCAAATTGACCCAAAACCCCCTCAAATTGACCCAAAATCCCCTCAAATTGACCCAAAATCCCCTCAAATTGAACCAAAACCACCCAAATGACCCCAAATGAGC
>NW_026912813.1:0-19076 GCF_034315485.1 Pezoporus occidentalis | reverse complement strand
CATCGGCGGTGCTGGCGGTGCCCGGTACCGGTGGTGGTGGTGCTGGAGGGGGGGGGGGGTCGCACACTGCGGCCCGGTGCCGGGGTTGCATCAGGTGGGTGGGAATGCGGGGATTTTCCTGCCGCGCACCCCACCCCTTATGCAAATGGCCGGGATGGCTCCAGGGGCGGATGGATGCGAGGCGGCCCCGGGCGGGCCCAAGCGGGTGTCCACGGGCGGCGGGGCGGGGAAGGAGCCGCAAAGCCGCGGTGGGGACCCCCGGGAGGCGAACGGGGCACGGGGAGAGGGGGGTGGAGCCGGGGTTGAAGGGCTGGCGGTGGTTGTCTTGCAGGACATCGATTTGATTGACATCCTGTGGAGACAGGACATCGATCTGGGCGCCGGGAGAGAGGTGTTCGACTACAGCCACCGGCAGAAGGAGAGCGAAGTGGACAAAGAGCTGAGCGATGGGGACGGCTGGAGGAGAGAGCTCCTGGCCAGGAACCTCTTAGTTGATGGGGAGACCGGGGAGAGGTTCCCTGCGCAGGTAACGCCCCGCAGCCGGGTCCCTGGGGCCACCGGAGGGTGGTGGTGGTGGGGGGGCTCTGCTTTCCAATGGGAAGGGTGGACGGAGCTGCAGGAGCAGGGCAGGGGGGGGAAAGGAGCGGGTCGTGGGCCGCAGGGAGGGTGAGGGCGCCGGGTCCTTGTGGCCGAGCCGAGTCCTTGCGCTGGCAGGAGGGGAGCAGCGATTCCCTGCTCCGCTCTGACGCTCTCCAGAGCAGGAGGATGGAGCCACTGGGTGGGGCCTCTGGCTCTTTTTGGATGCGCTGGAATAAAGCCCTGCTGGAAGGAGCTCCTTGCTCATCGTCACCATCCCCATCACCTCCCTCATCCCGGGGCTGCCACTGTGTTACCCGCAGGTGCCCGGTGCGGAGGATCAGACAGCGCTGTCCCTGGAGGAGTGCCTTAGGCTGCTGGAGGCCACCTTCCCGTTCGGGGACAATTCGGAGGTGAGTGGATGCGGTGATGTCCTCGGCTCCTCCTGGATCCCTTAATGCAGACCGCAGAAGCAGCAGTCAGTGGGGTTTGCCTGCTTAGGGGAGGCTCGAGGCAGGTCACAGTTAAGCATTTCTGTCCTTGCTTCTCATCGGTTCAGAGAGGGACAACTGCACCCAGTTTGCTCTGAACAAAGGGGAACTGATTGCCCACATGGAGGGGTGAAGGGGGGTTCAGGATCGCTGCCTTCCCTCCCCATCCATGGCCTCACTCTTGCCTCCTGGGCTTCAGTTTCCAGCTGCGGATGTGTCCACCCTGAGCGAAGCCGTGCCCGGCGAGAGCCGGCCCGCGGGCGGCCAGCCCGGCCTGCTCCCCCCCCTGCTCCCCGAGGCCGAGTCGCCCTTCGACCTGGAGCAGCAGTGGCAGGACCTCATGTCCATCATGGAGATGCAGGTGAGCTCATGGGGCGGGCGCTCGGTGCTGCACCATCGGGCTGTGGCGCTTTGGGTCGTGCCTCGACCTGCGCGGTGACATTGCGTGCGTGGTGCTGGATTCACCTTCCCGCAGCCAGGCCCGCAGGATTGGGCTCGTTTGGCAGATCCAGAAGCATCGCCCTGCCTTTGGTGCAGCGCAGGAGCGCGGCGCCTTCACCGGCCCCGTCCCGTGTGTCTCTTGCAGGCTATGGAAGTGAACACCACGACCGCCGAGCCCCTGTACAACGGCACGAGCGGGGACCTGCTGGCCTCCAACTACAGCCTCGCCCCCAACACTCCCATCAACCAGAACGTCAGCCTGCATCAGGCCTCCCTGGGTAGCTGCTCGCAGGACTTCTCCCTCTTCAGCTCCGAGATCGAAAGCCCCTCCATGGCCGGCGGCTCGGCCCTGCTCCAGCTGGCGCCGGACAACTCCACCGGCCTCAACACCACCTTCGGCTCCACCAACCTGAGCGGCATCTTCTTCCCCCCGCAGCTCAACGGCACCGGCAATGAGACAGCGGCCCCCGAGCTGCCCGACCCGCTGGGGGGGCTCCTGGATGAAGCCATGCTGGACGAGATCAGCCTGATGGACTTGGCCATCGAGGAGGGCTTCAACCCGGTGCAGGCTTCGCAGCTGGAAGAGGAGTTTGACTCCGACTCAGGTCTTTCTCTGGATTCTGGCCACAGTCCTGCTTCTCTGAGCAGCTCCGAAGCCTCCTCCTCCTCCTCCTCCTCTTCTTCCTCCTCATCCTCTTCCTCCTCCTCCTCGTTTTCCGAGGAAGGAGCCGTCGGCTACAGCTCCGACTCTGAAAACGTGGACTTTGAAGAAGCGGAAGGGGCGGTTGGATACCAGCCAGAGTACAGCAAGTTCTGCCGCATGAGCTACCAGGACCCATCGCAGCTCCACTACCTGCCTTACCTGGAGCATGTTGGCCACAACCACACCTACAACATGGCCCCGGGGGCCCTGGATCCCGAGGAGCCCAAACTGCCCAGCACCGGGAAGAAGAGCAGCAAGGAGAAACCGTCCGAGTTCCTGGACAAGCAGATGAGCAGGGACGAGCATCGCGCCCGCGCCATGAAGATCCCTTTCACCAACGACAAGATCATCAACCTGCCCGTGGAGGAGTTCAACGAGCTCCTCTCCAAGTACCAACTCAGCGAGGCTCAGCTCAGCCTCATCCGCGACATCAGGAGGCGAGGCAAGAACAAGATGGCTGCGCAGAACTGCCGCAAGAGGAAGCTGGACACCATCCTCAACTTGGAACGGGACGTGGAGGACTTGCAACGGGACAAGTCCAAACTGCTCAGGGAGAAAGTGGAATTCCTTAAATCCATCCGCCAGATGAAGCAGAAGGTGCAGAACCTGTACCAGGAGGTCTTCGGCCGCCTGCGGGATGAGAACGGGCAGCCCTACTCGCCCAGCCAGTACGCGCTGCAGTACGGCACCGACGGCAGCGTGCTCCTCATCCCGCGCGCCGCCGCCGAGCAGCCGGTGCGGCGCCAGGACCGCAAACAGAAGGACCGGAGGAAGTGACGGGATGGGCGCCGCGGGAGGAGCGGGACACTCGTTCAACTGGGAGAACTGGAGAAGGGCTGAGCCTGGAAGTACTTAGAGGAACTTTCAATGCCTTCTTATCCGATCCTATCTTCTCAAAACCACGACCCACACCAACCCAACCCACACGAGCAAAGGGGACTGCTGCCGGCGGGAGACACTGCGGGACCTGCGGGCGGAGCGCTGGGGGCTGCCCGCCGCCGGAATTCCACAGCTTTGGAATCCTTTGAGCGCAGGACACGAGCTGGCAGCACTGGCGGTGGGCTTGGCAGAGGCGGATAAACAAACTACTGTTAGGAACTGGCTTTAAATAAGAGAAACAAAAAAGAGATTTAAGCAAATGAACTTAAACCAAGTGATAGGAGAGACATTTTCTGAACTTCCAAAGTTCTGTGATTTCAGGTAGTTGGTTTATTATTATTTTTCCTTTTCCCTATTTTATTTTCCCGTTTTTTGTTTGTTTTTTTTTTTTTCTGGTTTTGGTTCTTTTTGTTTTGTTTTCCTTTCCCTCGCCCCGTTTTTGCCATCGGTGTGTGTGATCGATCCGACTGAATTCCAGATTTACCCAGCATCCCTTCCTAGAGCAGACCGGTGCACACATGGCAACACGCGTGCTGTGACTTCCAATTAACCCTTGCCAGGCTTGAGGAAGCTCACAGGGAGAACCGGGTACGTGTGGAGGAGCTGTGGAGGGCTTTCGGGAAGGGGGGCACTGGAGAGGGGTAACAGAACCGCTGTGCTCCGGGTCCCCCCCCATCACCACACTCAGAGCATGTCACTGCCGCCGCGCCAGCGCCGCGCTGGGCCGGCACACGCAGCAGCCTGCATGCAAACGCTGTCGTCTCCCATGCGAGGGCCGGGAGCTGGGCGAGTGCACAGCACAAGGGGAGCAGAGGGTTTAACCCCTTCCCTGTCCCCCACCAAGCCGTGGGCTCGTCACTCATAGAGCTTATAGACAGCCGTTAGGATTCCTGTTCCGTAACCGCGCTTTGATTTCTTGGGGCTTCAGCCCTGGTTTTCCCTATAGGGTCTTGAGTGCTTGTGTTGAGTAAAAGAAACATAACAAAGGGAGAAGCCCAACCGTTCAAAGCTGCTCAATGTTCTCTTTGCCATACCGAAAGATTCCGTGTAACCGTGTGATCACATTATAGGATTCTCTTCTGTCCCTAGGTGTTGGTCTGACTTCCTTTGTTTTCAGGAGGGGGGTGGGGGTAGTGCCTTGATCACTGTCCGTCTCCGCCACGGAGGCGATCCTATGAAGCTGTATTTGCAGTATAGCACAGCTGGGAGCCGGCCGACTTTACCAGCAACCGACAGAAACAAAGCTTCCAAACCCAACAGCAAGGCTTTGCCAAGCCAGTCCTGTGCGTGCGGGTCGGGCTGAGGGAGGACTCGGGCTGGGAACGCAAGGGAAGGAACCCTGGTGCAGGCAGGAGAGAGGCCATGGGGAAGGTGGTTGGATCTCGGGGGTAGGGGGGGTTGTGGGGATCCGCTCGCTGCAGCCCCAGGAGCGCTCCTTGAGATTCAGTGGCTGGACTTGGGCATGAGCTGAAGCACAAGAGGTGGAGCTGTGGGTGCGGGGAGGTTGGAAGGGGGCCCTGCGCGGATGTTTTAAGTTATTTTTCCTCTTAGAAACTCTTCTTTTGAGTGCTCTGTGACCTGTCAGGGAACGAGGAGAGATTGTTGTGAGCACAGGACGAAAATAAACCGGCTTATTCACTGTACAAGCGTGTTTGCTTCATGGTTTTCTTCTTCGTTGCTTCAAAGAGAAAGCAGACGGGGCCTCCTCCTGCGGGTCCTGCGCCTCCACGGTAGCTCCAGGGTGCTGCTGTCATCCCAGCCTGTCGGTACCAGGTTGGAGGGGAGGAGAAGGTTCCTCTGCTCTTCCTTCCTTCCCAACAGCATTTTCCCAAAGCAGCCCTTGGAGAAGTATGGTCCTGGTTGAACCCGCAGTGCATGGAGCCCGTTGTGGGTCCTGGAGCTGAAGCCAGCAAAGCCGCTGCTGCTCAAAGGCGTGTGGGGCTTGATGCTGGGCCCTGCAGGTCAGAGCTGCCTTGGTGCAGCCTCATCCTCCCCCTTGAGCCAAGCACTGGGTCCTGTTGGGCGTTCAAACACCACCAACGCAGCTCCAACCTCTCTGTTGCAGCTCCATCCAGTGCACACCACAGCGCTGGTTCCAGAGCCAGGGGCTGTTCCATCACCAGTGTATTTATATGGGGCTCTGCAGGTTGGCTCCTGCCCCATCCCTGTGCCGAGGGATGCGGGTTTGGAGCACCTCATCCTGCAGCAGAGCCATCGGAGGGGCACTGCCAGGCTGGTGCTGGTGGGAAGCTCTGGCTGTGTGCCCAGGGCTGCCTCCAGCCCTTGGTCCCAGCCCCATTCCCTTGGCAGAGCTGGGTTCGCCTCCAGCCGGGCTCAAGGGCAGGCCCAGACTCTGCAGCACCAGAGGAAGGGGTCAGGCTGCTCTGAAGCCACGCTGCTGCCAACAGCCTCCCCCTGGGGCCAGGCAGGAGCCCAGGCCCTGCAGATGGACACCGAGCACAGCTTGGATGAACCAACTGGGGCTGGAAAACTGCTCCTGGGAAGAGCTGCAGCACCAGCGAGACCTTGGGCTGGTGCTGAATCACTGCAGTGCCAGGCAGCAGCCTCTGCACCCCACCAGCACTGGATATGCTTTGGTTAGAGATGCCTTGCTCTAAGGCTTTCATACCCACCACCTTCCTGCATGGCTGGCGTAGGTGCTGTGGGGTTTTCCATCTCGTGGCATGATGATGGAGCAGGTCCTGAGCATTCACTAGAGCCTGGCAATAAAAGCTGGGGTGTCTGGGTGAGACACAGCACCAAAGCTTTGTGACCACCAGCACCAGGCACCTCCCCAGGCCAGGCACAGCCAGAACAGGAAGCAGAAGCTCCCCAATTGCCTTCCACCAGGGTTCCAGTGGGGAAAATGTCCTTTTCCTGAGGATTAAACCTTTCCTCATGGGACTGGAAGAGTCCATCCATGCCTGCTGTCGGTGCTGAGGCCAGCCCAGCTCCACACATGGCAACAGCTCAGGCAAGGGGAACACGAAGCATCAAAATCCACCCTCTGCGGTGCTTCCTGCCTCTCCTCCTGGGCTTGGGGGTTCTTATTGCAGACACTCCTCCAGGGCTGCTTTAGAATGATGGCAGAAAGGTGACAACGTGAGGAGGTCACAGCCCCAGCGCTGTCACTGCTGCCAACCCAGCACCAAGTGCAAGCAGGAAGCACTTATCCACCATCAGGGCCCTTTGAACCAGGTCCTGCTGCTGCCTGAGCCCTCAGCACCTGCTGGGGATGGAGGAGCTTCCTCTGCCCCACTTCGGGCTCAGCCCGGAGCACTCCGCACGCCACAATGGTCAGGAGACAATCATCCAGTGCCCGTTGCTCAGGAGGTGATGCATCCTGCTCCCATGGTGCCACACATCCGTATCCCGGGATCTGGAGCCTGCCTGCAGCTCACGTGAGCCCCCCCACACTCAGTATGACCACAAGCCCACCCTGGGGGCTGCAGCAATGAGCATCCTCCAGCTACCTGCTGCGATCGATGGCCCCGCGCCTCCCCGGGGAGCTGCAGCCTTCCCTGCCTCAATTAAGTGGCCGTTCCCCTTCTCCATGCAGTGATTAATGCAGGTTTAATTGCTGCCTCTGCTGGGGCAGGGCAGAGATTTCATTGTCCCACTGGGCACAGGCTGAGCTGCTGCAAATGACCTGGAGTTCAAGGGGCTGCATGGTTCTGCAGCCCTGAGGGGTCGATGAGGGGCTGGCGGAGCCCCTGCTCAGCTCTGACCACCACCAAAGCCTCCCTGCTCCATCCTGCTCCCTGGGAATGCCAGAAACCGGGATCCTGCCCTCAGGGATGCTTTGGCCCACTCTGCTCTCTGTACAACTGCACACGAGGAGAAGCCTCCTCTCCTCCACACACAGGAGCTTACAGCCGTCAACAAGTCCACACCAGCAACAAAAGGGGAGACCACCTTCACCCGAGCAGCCACCAGCAGCACTGCCGGAGCTTTCGAAACCCATCCCTAAGCACGAAGTTGGGCTGAGAATGGAAGTGAAGGTCACTTACCCCACCTCTGCTGCCGGGTCCTGGCTAAGGAACACGCGCGTCAAAGGAGATCCCGACTCATCCTCTTGTCTCCATGGGTGAGACCGGGCTCTATCCACTAACCTCTAGGACACTTCTCTTCTCCAGATGGAAGCCAACACAAACCAGAACCTGGGATCAGCTGCTCCGAGGCTCCGGCTGCAATCGGGAGCCAGCGGCTGCCCTGGGCTGCACCAGTGCTCCCCCTGCTCGGCAGGAGCCGCAGCCGCATCCCTGCGCGCCCGCTCTACACCTCCTCACTCATCGCATGCACAAAGAGCTGGTAGAGAAGAGAAAAATCGGGATTATAAATCTAAAATTTTATTGAGACAAAAAAATAAACAACAAAAAAAAAACACCCCAAAAAAACAACAACAAAAAAAAACCAAACCACAACCAAACCCCAACCCGACAGAGCTTGGGATGAGCTTCAACTCCAAACACGGACTTTACAGTTCAACAACGGCTTCACGAAACCTAAACACATGCTCTTAGAAAAGGTTTGTACAAGGCAAGTCCAGATACATACCCACCCCCCAGCCCGCCCCCCCCGGAGGTGCCGGGAGCCTGGTGGGGCTCAGGACTCCGGCCATTAAATAGATGAGGATTCGTAATCAATCTGATTGCCAAAAAACAGGACAAAACAAGAAACAAACCCAAGGACTGGGGAAGATTTGGGGTCACGCATCCAGCTCCAGCAGCACCAAGGTGAGGCTTCCTCCCAGCATCATGGGAGAAGACAGCATCATCAGAGTGCTTTGGGTTGGAAAGGACCGTAAGATCATCTAGTTCCAACCCCCTGCCACGGGCAGGGATACAATGGAATTGGGTTGTTTGCTTGTGCTGCTGTTGATTCCCTCTCCCTCCCACAACGGGAAGGTTCCCAATGCTGCAGGCTGGCTATTGTCAACTGAAGGAACAAGTAGAAGGCTCCCCCCTCATCCCTCCCCCTGTTCTGAGAAATAGCACCTTGTAATGGAAAGATGGTTAGAAAGGCTTTTTGAAGGGTTAAAATCCCCCCCCCCCAATGCATGTGGCAGTGGCAGTTCTGCTGCAGGACAATACGAATGAATCACAAGTTTGCATTTTCACAAGTCCCCGTCCCCCTGTCCCCCCATTCCCTTTATCCCTCCCTCTCCACATCGCTTGCAGGGTGTGGGGGGGTGAGGATCCTGGCTCCAGAGAGCTGGACATTCACAGTGTCCCTGCCTCCCTCACTCTGCCCCCAGCGCTGGGCTCTTCCTCCCCACCCCACCAGCCCTGCCTTTATTCTGCTTCTCTGTTCTGAATTCATGTTCTACAAAAGAGCTGGAAACGATCTGGAACGTTGTCACCAGACCTCGCCCCCCTCCCTCCCCAGTTAAACAAGAGACCAGTTTCCCCAAATCCCCCCCCCCCCCTTTGAACCAATACACCAGTAAAATAGCAAAAGAAACAAGAGAAGAAAGGAAACAAAACAAAAACCTACACACATGCTACGCCGTAAAAATGCAGAGTTAACACTATTGGGAAGAAGGCTGTGGGTTGCTGAGATGGTCTTTGAAGAATAAGCAGTATCCATCTGCACTCCCTTTCCCCAGCCCACCCATCACCAGGGATAGTCCTTCATGGAAGGGGCTTTGCTTCCTCTCCCCCAAGCTGCGAAATAGGCAGCTTTGAAACAAGCACCCCACTTCCTCCCCTCATTCCCACCCCAGCATCCCCCTGCCCTTCCTTTCCAAATCCCCCCCCCCCCCCCCCCCCATTGAGTCGGGCTGCTTGGAATCTGTACACAGCATGAAGCTGCAGAAAGCAGTTGAGCAGCTGCAGGGCACAGAAACCATACTGGTCTCTTCAAAGGGCATCTTCTCCAGCCATCTCTACGCTCCCAACCGAGCAGAGCTGCGTTCTCTCCCTCTTGCTCAAACCCACAGTTCAGATCTTTATACAAAGGTTGGCCAGAGCGGGTGCCAGGGCTTAGTTCTTGTCCTCTTTCTTGTCATCGTCCTCTGAGGGGTAGGAATGCCATGTCAACCTCTCCTCATAGAACGAGATGACCACCTGCGGGCACTTGATGTTGGCTTCCTTGGCAGGGACCAGGTCGGCCTCGTCAGAGTTCTTCCTACAGGCCAGAGCAGAGGTGCAAGTTAGGGGGCTGCGGAGGGGGAGGCGGAAGAAACGGAGACCGGAGAGGACTCAAGAAGCAGCAGGAAAACGGGAGTCCCCGAGGTGCTCGGGGCATCCAAGTGCCCCCTTCCTGAGTGGCTCCAGAGCAGGGAGAAGCAGCACGGGAGCCCAGGGGAAACCGAGGTGTGAGTTGAGCGCTGCGTTGTCGGGGATGGGGAAGGAGAAGGCGAGTGAAAGCTGCGGCCCTGCCCCCTGCCACTCCGGACTTCCAACACGGTGCAAAAGCCATGGGCTCCCGCAGCTCCGCCTGCCTGGGTTGGCTCCCACCTGCACCAGCGACAAGCCCTGTGTCACTACAGCCGGAGGGGACACGCTCGCTGTCACGGCTCTCCTCTCCCAGGCCATGACACCGTGCCCCTCTTTCTCCCCCAAGCTCGCGCCTGCTGCAGGGGGGGGACATCTCAAAGAGCCACACGACCCCCAAGGGCCCTACCTGCTCGTTTCACATCCACGTTAGCCTCAGCGCAGAGGGTCACCTCAGGCAGCAGCGCCATCGCCAGAGATTTCATGCCAGGTAGCAGGGCCTCCCCAGGCGCAGGTCCTTCCCTCTCTGGCACAGAATAAGTGAAGAAGTGACAGACACAAAGACACACTCACCACTTCATCAGGA
This sequence comes from Pezoporus occidentalis, assembly GCF_034315485.1. Lineage (NCBI taxonomy): Eukaryota > Metazoa > Chordata > Aves > Psittaciformes > Psittacidae > Pezoporus > Pezoporus occidentalis. The sequence continues at coordinate 9,182 of NW_026912813.1, read as the reverse complement.
ACATGAGCTCCCCGCTGGAATCCGTGGCACCGATGATCCGCTCGGGCTCGAATCCTCGGGCAAAGCCTCGCGGTTTCTCCGACTGCAAAGAGACGAGATGCCACTTGCAGCATCCCCCAGGGACAGCCACAGCCCTGCCTCTGCTCACCAGGGGACACCAGTGGCTGCTCGGAAAGGCTGGGTCAGATGCGCACACCAGAATCATGGAATCCCAGACCTGAAAGCTCCTCCAGCTCCAACCCCTTCCAATGGAGCAGCTTGCTCCAAGCCCCTGTGTCCAACCTGGCCTTGAACACTGCCAGGGATGGGGCAGCCACAGCTTCTCTGGGCACCCTGTGCCAGCGCCTCAGCACCCTCACAGGGAAGAGCTTCTGCCTAAGAGCTCAGCTCAATGACTAATAATGACTAATAATGGCTAATAATGACTAAGGCCAGCAGGCAACTGAGAAAATCACTCAGGAGTAAACCTGCTGCAGAGTGGATGCCCTGCTGGGTCCAGGGGGAAGCGTCCTGCTGAAGCTAAAGCAGAGGACCTAAAGCTGGTCAAACTCTTGTGCTGGCCAAGACCCAGCAGCTCCTGGGATGAACCCAGCCTGCAGAGCCTTTTACCACCCCTATTCCCGAGCAGCTATGAGCACCTGAAGCAGGAGGTTCTCTGCTCCATCCTGTTCTCCCTCTTCAAGGGAAAACAGGCAACCCCTACCTCCTGTTTCCCGCCTTGTGCTGCTCTTCAGGAGAACCTGGTGCTCTAAACCCATCTGGTTGGGTTTAGTGCTAGGACTGGTTCTGAGGTCACTAAGAACAGCTGGAGCGAGGTTTTGGGAGCGTGGCTGCTCCAGCTCCCAGACACCATTGCCAAGTGTCTGGGTAGGGAGGTGAGCACAGGAAAAGCCCACCCAGCCTCACCTCCTCCTTCTTCTTCTTTGGTTTGCTCTCCTCCCCTTTATCCTCTGTGTCAGACTCCGCTTTGCGCTTGCTCCCCTCGGACTTCTCGCTCTCATGTGCGGTTTTCTGGGACTGAAGGAACTCTGCAATGAGGTCTGGGCAGTCGAGGTTCTCCTCTGGCTCCCATGTGTTATCTTCACTGCAATCCAAGACAACAGCTTAGTTTTATGTCCTTGCTTGCTGCAGCTTTCCCTGCCAAGGGGCATCCGGTCACCCAGTGGAGATGCTGAGAAGCAGCAGTGGGGATGCGGGTGTCCTGGCCCTGGGAAGCAGGAGCCTGCCCTGACCCAGACAGGGATGCCAGAGGCTTGGGCAGTTATTTCCCTTCTCAGGAGAGAAATGCCACTCATTTTCCCGGGTGCCTGTTTCACACTAGGTTTAAGGGGAGAAGCCCCACCAGGGCACGTTTTTGAGACAGAAGCAGGACTTTCTCACCCAGGCCGTGCTCTCAGCACCTTGATTAAAGCTCGAGGCATTCAGCACTGCTGCTTTCACCCTTAGGGCTGCCCTTGGCCTCTTAGCTCCACTTTCCAGCCAAGGAAAGGCAGAGGGACACTGAGCCTCCCACCCAGGAGGAGATGCTCGCACCGGAGCAGCCCAGACCCACCCCACAGCAGCAGCAGGGAGGCACTCACTCTGAGAAGCCCTTCCACTTGAGCAGGTATTCCACTTTGCCCTTCACCACTCGCCGATCCAGGACCTTCTCCACCACATACTCCTCCTCCTCTTCCTCTAAAACCTCTTCCACTTTCTTCTTGTTCTGTTTTTTTCCCATTGTGCTGGCCAGTTTTTCAGCTTACGGGCGACGCTGCTAAGGGAGGAGAGGGAACCAACGTGTTAGGGCCAAGGTCAGGTTTGCCTCTGCCAGGCAGCCAAAGTGTTGGGTACACAGAGACAAAGCACAGAGCAGGAACGCTGCTTTGGAGCAAACAGGTTCATCCAAAGCAGATAACAAAAAGGCAAAAGGGCAAAAAGGAGGCTCGAGCAGGAGTCTTTTTGATCTGAAGCCTTGGCCTTTTGGTCTCCCTGATTCCACCCATGTTCTGTCCCTGTTTTCAGCACACCATGGCTCGAACACACTGCTTTCATGTGTTGCCCATTGGCCTCCAGGAACAAAGCAGCACCCCACTGCTTCACACCCTGCCCTTCTCCTGCTGAGCCCCTCATGTCCCCCTCACCCTGTCCTCTCCTCTTCCTTCCCCTTGCTGACCTCCCCTTCAGCTTAGTTCTACCCTGCCTGCGATGGCAGAGAGCATCTGCAGAGCTGCGGGGCAGTGGGAGGGAGACAGCAGCACGCTGCTGATAGATACTAAACAGTTACTCCAAGTTCAAAACACGTCACAGCCATGATGCCGAGCTCCCTGCGTTCATTTCCTTGCTGCTCCATGCACGTGCACATGGGATATTCATCCAAGTCACCAACCCCAAGATACTCTTTTGCCTTTTTCCTTCTCTTTCCGGGCTGTTTAGGCAGTCAGATGGCTGCCAGCATGTCCAGTGCTGCTGGGCAGTGGCTGCAGCGATGCACGTAACGCGTGATGGGGCAGCCCTGGGTGCAGCTCCGCTCCCCACGCACACACTGGGGACTGCAGAGGAGCAGCAGCCCCTGCCAGAGCCTGGGCGCTTCCCCAGCCTGCAAGGAAGCACTTGAGAAAGCCAGAAACCACAGAGAGGCCCCGCTTCCCCGCTGAAACCCAGCTCGGAGCAGGGAGAGCCCCTGTGGGACAGCCCGTCCCTGCTGCTGCTGCTGGCAGCGCCCGCCTCGGCCCCGCCAGGAGCACCCCTGCTCCTTGCAAACGCTCCCCAGCCACTTCTTGCCTGCTCCCAGTTACACCAGAAGGTCCCAGCGCCGCTGCCAAGGCACCAGTGAGCATCTGGGAAGGGTTTTGTTTTCAGGCTGAAGACCCTGATCTCATCACCAGCCCCTGCTCCCGAGAACCAAGCACACTGGAGCTGCACTGACTGATACCAACCAAAGGGTCAGGAGGGTCCAGGTCTCCCCATCTGTTATCTCTGCTGTCACAGAGAGCCCCTGGTGAATGAAGCTTTCAACAGGACCCAGACCACCCAAACTCAGCCCTGCACCTCAGCCCCCCCCCGCCCCGATCCCACCCTGCTGCACTCAGGAACAGGACTCCTTTGAAATGCCAGGAAAATCCCTGTTTTCTGCCAAGCAAAGGGTCACACGTTCCCTGCCTGGGAACGTTCTTGTTTTGCCACTCGGGTTTAGCACGAACCTTCTAGAACAGAACTCATTCTAGTAAATATCCCTGTGAAATGACCTCAGCCCAGACCCGCAGCTCCACACTGGCTGAAGGAGATGCCAGGGTTCAGCAGCACCCCCAGCTCTCAAGGTGCAGCTGGATGAGCTCCCTGGGGCACAAGATGCTGCTGCTGGGGTATCAAAGGAGAAGGCTCAAACCAGGCCCAAAGGCTCCAAAGTTACCAGTTCAGAGCAGCAGAAGCCACAGCAGACAGGATGGGAGGGAGCACAGTGCACCCCAGAGCACCCCATCTCTGCTGCTACCCCACAGACAGGGCTTGAAGGCAGCTGAGGAGCATGAAAGAGTGCAGAGGGAGAAGCAGCACCTCCCAGCTCGGCAGGAGCTGGATTGATGCCTATGCTTGGACCACGCTTGCTGCCAGACAGACATCTTCCATCTTCCCCCTGCAGGGCCAGGCCACAGTGGGTGCTGGCATCAGGAGGTGCTTGGTGCTCACTGAGCCCAGGCTCTGCATCAGAAGCCTTTTCCTCCTTCTGCTCATGTTTAGCACTAGAGATCTCCCTTGCTTTGCTTTTACTGCTGGCCTCCAGGAGGAGGCTGAGATCCTGGCACCAACAGGATCCTTCCCCTCCTATGGAGAAGGGGCCAGGGCAGAGTGTGCTCCAGCTGAGGAGGTCCCCATGAAGATGCTGTTGCAAATAAACCCTGGCACAGCCCAGAGGGGTGGATCAGGCTCCCCCTCCCTCAGCAGCCACTTCTGTTCAGCTGCAGGCAAAGGGACTTAGATTAGATTAAAATGAGGCAGAAGCTGTTCTGTTTGAGGGTGCTGAGGCGCTGGCACAGCGTGCCCAGAGCAGCTGTGGCTGCCCCATCCCTGGCAGTGTTCAAGGCCAGGCTGGACACAGGCACCTGGAGCTGGATGGGCTTTCAGGTCCCTTCCAAGCCAAACCAGGCTGGGATTCTATGAAGACTTCAGTGGAAAGTGCTGTGGTTTCTGCTTGGAGATGGACTTGTTTTGAAGGCACCTCCGGATGCTCAGCTGGATCCCTGGGCCACTTGGGCAACTTCCCAAGAAGGCAACACAGGATCAAAGAGCTTAACGGTAGAGTCTGGCCCCGATGAGCTCAGAGGGGAGCTGCTGAAGCTCGAGGTGGTGTAGGACAGGTAGGCGTGGAAAGGGAAATAGAGGCAACAGAGCAATGCAATAGCCCAGATCCAGCATTTTATTGTGGCAAAAGATGCAAATCCAAGGCCAGGAGCGCTGTGAGAAAGAGCTTGCCAAGGGGAGGGACCAATACCCCAGTGCAAAGGGCTGCAGCAACCCAAGTGCAAGCATCTGGCAGGCAGCAACCTCTGCAAAGCCCCCAGACACTCACTCAGGGCCTGCTCCTTCCAGCAGGCACTGCCCTGGTTCTACTGGGGGCATTTACACCCCGGAGTACCAGCATCACCGCCATGCAGAGCCCTGCTCTGCCTCTGCAGCTCCTCATGCCTGCTCACAAACAGGACAACGTGTGGGTCTGCCTCTGGAGCCTGCAAACCAGAGGGGATAAGGGGATATCCATAGGGATAAAGGGATATCCATGGGGATAAGGCTGAGCTGTAGCTCACAGCGCTGCTGCTGCAAGCACAGAGCCAGCACGGAGGGAAGCTGCTGCACAGGCCTCTCGCTGCACTGCAGTCAAACACGCAGCTCAGTGCAAGAGAAAAAGGACTCGGCCCCCCTGGGAGCACAGACTCATGGCTTTAGCTGCAAAGCTGCTCCCCAGACTCTCCACATCAGGAATGCCGCTGTGGAACAGGGATTTCAGCCTCCTGTGCTCAGGAACATCCAAAGCCTCCAGTCTGAGGTGTTCAAAACAAAGCACCCAAAGCACTGGCTGGGTTCTGGTCCCTGGAGGAAGTGGGAGAGGTTTGGGGTGGGAGAGTTCCATCTCTTTGGAAAGGCAGCGTGGGGAAGACTCACCCCGTGCTCTGCTCCCTCGTCTCCAGAGCTTGCAAACGCACACATCTCACACCAGAGGTGCAGGATGAAGCTGATGCATTCTGCCTGGGCATTCTTAGGGAGGACAGACAACTCCTACGGTGTTGCCATGAGCAGACTCGTGTCTATGGGACTCAGGGCTGGGTGAGTCCTGCCTCAGAGAGATCTCATCAGTTGTACGTTGCCTAAAATCCAGCTTCAATCTTCTATACTTGATGTGTGAAATAAAGTTGGCTCATGCTGAAAAAATAGGATCTCAAGACAAATTCAGGATGGGCCTTTGCCAAAGCTTTCCATTTGCATTTCCTGCTTCTTCCCCAACACTCAAGGCAAAGCTGAAAGCCTTTGGGAAGAGGAAAGCAGAAAAGGGAGAGACTGAAAGGATAACTTCTTGGTGCAGCTAAAGGAAAAAGGGTCCAGGACAGACCTGAGCCACTGGAAAAGGATTGAGCCTCTGGTAAAAGGCCACGAAGAAAGAGGGGCTGAAGGCAGTGCTGCCACAGAAGCCTGTGCTAGCAGGGAAATGGGAGCAGTGTGGGTCAGATGCTGGTACCAAGAGAACAGCACCCAGCCCCGTGGGGAGGACACTGCCTTTGGAAATCAGGAAGCTCTCCCCACAGCCTCCTGGGATGCCTGGTGCTGGTCTCAGCGGTGGAAGAAGGTTCAGAAAGGCAAAGGAAGAGCAGGCTAAGAAGAAAGCTCCGAGGTTTCACTGAGCACAGACTCATTGGCTGCATCTTCAAGGACTAACAACGGCTCAGCTCCGCTTCCAGGAGCTTTAAACCTAAAACGCTTCCTCCTCCTGCCTCCCTCCTTGGCTGCGACCGCTCGTCTCTATAAAGACTCCTGAGCATGCCAAGCGCATCCCGCACACGCCAGGGAAAGGGATCTTTCTTTTGAAGTGGGAAGCAGCACTTTAAGGCTTCCACTCTCCAGAAGCTGGGAAGAGCAAGGAAACAGGCCTGGAAAGGTGATGGGAAAGCTCCAGCCTTTGAGCTGAGAGCAAAGCCACAAGCTTCCAGTTCAGCCCCATTATTCCCAGTTCAGTTCACAATCCAGCAGAGAAAACACCTCTGCATTTCCGAGGAGCACACATGCAGCAGGAGGGATGAAAATCAGAACCCGAGGGAAGAAATCCCGTCACACCACCAGGAATGATGTGACCGAGGCGGACACAAGCGCTGAACTCCTCTAGATCAGATAAACGCTCTGGGAATGAGAGCAGGGATTTCCATTCTTCTGCTCCCTTTTGTGGGGAAAGCACTGCCCCAAGTGCTGTGGAATTCCTGGTTTTCCAGTGCTCCTGACACCATGCTGTGTCCCTCTCACAAGCAACCCCAGGTCTCTACAGCGCCTTCCCCTCCAACCTTCATCCCTATGGACACTGGGGCTGCATCCAGGGGCATCTCCCCAGCGCTGCCCGCCTGCGCTCCCAGACCTGGGTGGTTTTGCCTCTCCCTGGCGCTGGGCAGGGCTTGGAGCAGCCACATCTTCATTCTCATCATTCCCACTACCAGGATCTCAAGCACTGATAGGAAACCAAGCCCGGGTCACCAACCAATGGAGCATCCCTTCATCCCGAGCATCCCCATCCCTGGCAGTGGTCAAGGCCAGGTTGGATAGGGTTTGGAGCAAGCTGCCCTAGTGGAAGGTGTGGAGGAACTGGATGAGCTTTCAGGTCCCTTCCAACACAAACCATTCCATGATTCTATCCCGTCACAAACACCTTCCCCTCTCAAATGCATGGGGATTTTGAACCCTGGAATTAGGCAGCCAGAAAACCCCTTCCCACTTCGATCCCTCAGTTCATAGGGACAATACACGCTTGCTGCTTCCAAACCCATCACCGAGCACTGCCCCATCGCTGAGACCTCCCCATTCAGCCCCCATGCCACCTCCTCCACACCAGCTCCACAGCCCCGAGCCCAACCCCACTGCTGCCCTCTCAGCAGCTCCAGGGACAGCTCCACATCCGCCACCTCCTTCTCCACACAGGTACGAATCCCACTTTGGCTCCACCACCTTCCCTTTCCACAAGCCCTAATTCTTCCCCCCAACCGCTTTATCCACTCCCATTCCAAGCATGGATTGAATCCCACAGCTCCCAAAAAGCAGCCGGAGGAGCTGCCCAGACCCTCACCCCGCACTATGGGATAGCAGGGCTTGACCCAACACCAGCTCCTGCTGCATCCCCCCGCTTCCAGCTACAGCCGTCCCTTCTCCACCTCCCTCCAGCCCCACGCTGGGCTCCCCCCCCCGCCCCCGGGGTCGCTCCGCCGGGATCAGCCCCATCCGGTTCCTGGCCTCCCGCAGCCCGCGGAGCGCTTCCCGCTCATTCTCCCCGCCAAAAGCTGCCGCTCGTCCCCTCCCCTTCCCGCGGCCGGAGCCCGGAGCCCTCCTCCTCCTTCCCGGCTCGTTCCCGCAGGGAGCAGCGGCTCCTCCGTCCCGTCCAAGCGGCCCATTCCCCACGCAGGGCACGCTGCTCCCGAAGCACGCTTCCACCCCTAAACCCGGACCCCCCGCACCAGCCCCCATCTTCCCCCTCCGCCCAAAGCCCCCAGCGCCGGGGGCTCCCCAAGCACCGCCCGGGCCCCGCTTTACCCCGGGCCCAACCCCTCGGCTCCCGCTCTTTGAGGGGCCCAGCACCCCCAAAACCCCCATTAGCGCTTCCCAAGCCCCCCCCTTTCCACCCCCACCTCAGCGCCCTCACCCCCCCCTCCCGCCCGGTTCCCCCCACAGCGCCCGGTTTTACCACAGCACCCCCCCCTCAGCCCCCCACACCCCCCCCCCGCCCGCGGCCTCCCCGCACCTTGCACAGCCCCGCCAACCGCCGCCGAGGGAAGGGGCTGCAGGCGGCCCCGCTCCGTGTCGCCGCGGGCCTGGCCGCGCTCCGTCCGCCTCCCTCGAACAAAAGAGCCCGGCCAACCCCGGTGCCCGCCGTGCGCACTGCGCCTGCGCCGCGACCCGCGCCCGCCGCGGGGCACCATGGGAAGTGTAGTTCCCCGCCGCGCTGCCTACGCAGGCTGCCGGTGCTGCGGGGCTGGGCCCCGCGCAGGCAGCGCCCGGGCCCCGGGGGGAGCCCTTGGCCCGCTCGAGGCGGCCGGGCCGGGCCGGGCCCCGAGGACGGGCGCTGGGCCCAGGCCCCCCCCTCCCGTTACCAGTCCCCGGGGCCGGGTGTCGGGGCGCTGGGCTGGCTGGGGCCACCCCCCGGTGGGCAGCGGGGCCTGGGTTTGGGGCACCCATCTTAACGGGGAGCCTCTTCCTTCCTAAATGGGGGAACGACGTCAGGAGAGCCGCTCCGGTGCCGGCTGTGGGCAGCTCTGTCCGAGCGTGACGAGCAAAAGCAGCAACAGACGGGGCTCGTTCCCGGTTCTGTGCCGTGGAGCTCTGCGAGGCGTTCCTCTAAATGCAGAGGCTGCCGTGGGGCTGGAAGGCGCCTGGAGCAGAGATGTGCGGGCACAGACGGACGTGACATGGGGCTGGAGTGGGGCCTCTGGGCTGCCACTGGTGTGTGCTGGTTAGGAGAGAGCGTTCCAGGCAGGTCCCGCTGTTCCAGAGGGATGGAGGCTGCTGTTAAGGCCGTGTCTGAGTCAGCAGGAAGATAGCAGATAGCAGGGCAGAGATAAAAGCTGTCACTTTCTCTGTCCGCAGTGCGAGCGCGGGGGACTGCATCCGGAGCCGTGCTGGGCAGGGCCATGGGATGTGCCTCTCCGCCCTCCGGCTCTTCTTCCTGTGAGACCCTGAAAGCCTCAACCTGGGAGCACTGAAACGCAAATGGGAGGAAGATAAAACCGAACCCAGCCACGTATCTCAGGGTCCCTTAGGCCGAGGCTCGAAAGAATCCTTGGAAGAGAATTTGGTGCAACTGGTTAAAGCTGCCTGGGAGCTGCCTCCTGCGCTGGGTGTAAGTTGATTTATGAAGTTAAGATCAATTAACTCCCAATAAGGCATAAATAAGATCACACGTTTCTTGGTGCAACTCTGCATGGAAGCAGATGGGAGCCTTCGGACTCCCTGAGCCCTGCTTT